>NW_017097589.1:0-283810 GCF_001412225.1 Nicrophorus vespilloides | reverse complement strand
CCAATAGTTATTTGATAAATCTAATAAATTTAATATGTATTAAAGGGGGTGAAAAAAGAGGCAAACGCTAAAGTAAAGTAACCTTTCACTTAAACGTACATTTTGATTATAAATTTATTACGTTCGATCGTACGTATAGTTAATTTTATTTTGCATAATAAGTTTGAATCATGAACGAATTTTTTTTTTTTCAAAATCCAATAGATATTTGAAAAATTTAATAAACTTAATATGTATTAAATGTGATGAAAAAGAGGCAAACGTTAAAGTACAGTCAACTTTCACTCAAACGTACATTTTCATTTTAAATTTATTACGTTTGATCTTACATACAGTTAATCTCAATTTGCATAATAAGTTTTAATCATGAACGATTTTTTTTTCAAAATCCAATAGATATATAATAAATCTAATAAATTTAATATGTATTAAATGGGGTGAAAAAAGAGGTAAACGTTTAAGTGCAGTCAGCGTTCACTTAAACGTACATGTTGATTTTAAATTTATTACGTTCGATCATACGTACAGTTAATCTCAATTTGCATAATAAGTTTTAATAATGAACGATTTTATTGTAAATCCAATAGATATTTGAAAAATCTAATAAATTTAATATGTATTAATTGGGGTGAAAAAAGAGGCAAAAGTGCAGCCAGCGTTCACTTAAACATACATGTTTATTCTAAATTTATTATGTTCGATCATACGTACAGTTAATCTCAATTTGCATAATAAGTTTTAATCACGAACAAAATTTTAAAAGCATGAAATATTAAAAATGGTCATTCTTTACAAAGTGAAGGTTTTGATTTTAAACTGTTATTACATTTGATAATACGTACATTTTATATAATGTTACATAATTAGTTTGAATCAATTAAAATGAACGAAATGGTTACAAAATTCAATAGATGTTTGAAAATTCTAATAAACTTAAAATGTATTTAAATAAAGTTAAAAATACAGCAAGCATTTCAAAATGAACTTTTGAGTACAGTCAGAGTTCAGTTGAACGTTTTAATCAATGATCATCAAAATTTTATTGTTAAATTTTTTCAAAACAATAAATTCTTCTATATATTATACACGTAACTAATCAAAATCTACGCTAATGATGCTTTTTCAAGTACTAGACATAATATGTAGTTTCAATTAAAGTAAAAAATAAACAAAGTTTGGAGAAAAACGTCATGAATTCAAAAAATAATCAAATAAATTTAAACAACAAACTAAGTTGCTAAAAATACTTTATACAAGAAAAACCATTATTTTTAAAAGATAATTCGGACTGATCGAAGCCGGACTATAAAAGGTATTGCTATAACCCAATAAAAATAAAACTTTTATTAATAATATTAATTTTTAGCAATTTATAGCAGGATTATTACGTTTTAGTGCATTTTTTGTATATGTGTAGAGCCAATTTGTTATAGCTTAAATTGCTAAAAAAATATCTTTGTTTTCTCTTAGAAATACGCACTAAAAATATGTTAATGTTCAATTGTAATTAATTTTGTCTATAGAATATATTTACATGAGATATAATTGAAACTAAACGTTACTTTATTTTTAGATTTACATTGTATGCAGCTGCATTTATTTCCGTCCGGAAATTCCGCTTTCAATAAATGTCAACAAACTCTATGCATAGTGATAAAGCTTGGTGTTACGATTAGAAAACGCTACTGAGAACGCTAATGTACTGAGAAACTAACCAAAACTAAATTAATTAATTATTTTATTCATTATTAACTAAAATTTGTTATAATAAAGTTAATGATTTATTCACATTTTTTATTGAAAACCAGCGTTTTTACTAGTAAATCTATCAATTTAAGTGCTCATTGATTAATTATGTACAGAAAATATGATGGATTTTTGGTAATAATTGCGTAAATATAAAACAAACAAGAAATATTTTTTTACTGAATGGAATGGAATGGAATAAAGTTAAGATTTGTGTTTAAATTAAAATCGTTAATTATAAATTAATATAGTTTGAGTTTGTTTTGAAAATGCATGATTTATTAGAAAAAAACATATATAAATTTAATTTGTTCAAAAAAATTGTTAAAAAGAAAATGTGTAAATACATGAAAGAATTAAAAATAGATCTTGATAAAACTGCATTGATTTTGATATATTACAAGCTTGTATATTTTAGAAAGAAAGTAAAATATTGTAATTAAAGTTAATATAAACTAATTTCTGGGATTTTCAATGATCTAAATCACGTTTGAAAACCTATAGTTTGTTAATATAAAGTTGCAAATCTCGTTGCTTCTGAATACATTTAATTTTATTAATGACTTATATAACGTACGGAATGCTTACGTTGCTTTTTAAATATATAAATGTAGCAATTGTAAAATTTATTTCCTTATAAAAACATAGATTTATTAATAAATTATGTAAGTGATGTATGTAGAAATTTGTGCTGCTATTAAAATAGAAACTAACAAGTTTTTAATTGTGTTGTTTTGTAAGAAATATATCTATTAAGTTGTAACAAAAGTTTCCTTTGCAGAAGTTTAATTTAATTTTTGTTATTCTATTGAGTCTATATTTTGTTAATTTATTGTTGCAATTAGTGTAAATATTCAAATTTCTGATAAAAAAAGGATATTTAAATATATAATATCTAATAGAAATGTTACTAAATAAACTTTTAAGAAGAAAAGATTAATTACCTTTACAAATATGTTGATTTATGTTTGATGAGTGTTTGTGTGGATTGCAAGGTGTTTGAGAGGATGATAAAATTCGGGTGGATGGCGTTGATTTGAATAATCCATATAGAGAGGAGGCTGCGATTTGGTGGGCGTATCCGAAATAAGCATCCGCCCTTAACGAACGGCCATTGGTTTGTGCGGGGGAGTCTCTGATAAGGACCAGTCTGTACGCCGATGATATGGGGCGCCCGCACTTCCTCTCCCACAGTCCACATGATAATCTCAGTTGGTTGTGAAAAAATCAGGAAGCAGGATCGAATCAGCCCAGCGCACCACCAGATTACATCAAGTTTCAAGCGAGCATCAATTAAATGGTTTGTGAGAGGAAATAATAAATTGATTTTGGATAAAATTGTTGTTTCACCCCGAACAGCCGATCACGTTCAATCCGACGGCGGTGGATATGGAATGGTCCGGGGATGGCGAGAACACTGATTACAGCACCACATCTTCACCTCCGAATAACGCACGGAGAAAGGACAACTGTTACCAGCATGAGCATGATTCGATGTCTGATGAGGATGATTACTCTGACGAATTTTCTCTGCTGGATAGTGATGATGAGAAGAAGACGAGTTCGCAATCGATGATACAGGTTTATTATTAGAAACACTATCATTTTGAGGGTGGGTTAAGTGAAGAATTGTCTTTGATTTCGCAGAATCAGAACGTGGATTCGGCGCCCAGAGGAGTTGTTAAGAAGATCTTCACTAATAGCAGAGAACGTTGGAGGCAGCAGAACGTCAGCGGGGCTTTTGCTGAATTGAGGAAGCTCGTACCAACGCATCCGCCGGATAAGAAGCTTTCCAAGAACGAAATCCTCAGAATGGCCATAAGGTAATTTCACACATTTCATTAAGAAAACAAAACTTCGATATATAACTGTTTTTTTCTTTACAAAATACAATTAAAAAATGAGCAGACAAATGTTAATAATTCAATACATTTACAAAAATACACATTTTCATTCATCATTGTTATTTGATATCATAATACAAATACACATAGAAAAATATGCGAATTCAGTTTAAAAATACATATTTCTTAACAGCAATAATATAATCAATATGTATTTTTTGTAATTATATAATTTATTTCACATAATAGGCAACATATTTCATAACAGAAATTCATTTAAAGAAAAGATTTGCACAATTGTATAATTGTTTCCTTATTTAACTATAACATATAATAAATAAGTTTAAATAAAATTACCAATAATGGTAAATATTTTAAACTTTATTAAATAGAAACATTTCAGATAGAAAATCATTATACTACTGATTACGGCAATACCATGCATAGTTCGGCTTCAATCAGTGCTGATCCACTATAGTACTGTGTGAAAAGAACGCAGGTGTTCAATTAAAATCCATGTGTTCACTCAGGTGTTCAATTAATATCCAGGTGTTCGTTCAGGTGTTTATGAAGGCGTTCAATGAGAACGTTAGTATTTCGTGTAGCTGTTTTATTTATATGCAAGTGCTTCGTGCAGGTGTTTCTTATCTTTGCAAATGTAACTAAAACGGAGGTGTTTCGTGCGTGTGTTTGAATTATGTGCAGCTGTTCAATTAATATGCAGGTGTTTACGCAAGTGTTTAATTAAAAAAGATTTGTACAATTGTAAAATTGTTTCCTTATTTAACTATAACATATAATAAATAAGTTTAAATAAAATTACCAATGATGGCAAATATTTTAAACTATTAAATAGAAACATTTCAAATAGAAAATCATTACATTACTTATTACGGCAATACCACGCATAGTTCGGCTTCAATCAGTGCTGATCCACTATAGTACGGTGTGAAATGAACGCAGGTGTTCAATTAAATTCCATGTGTTCACTCAGGTGTTCAATTAAAATTCTGCTGTTCATGCCGGTGTTCAATAAGAACGTAGGTGTTCAATTAAACTTAATGTGTTCATGAAGGTGTTCAATAAGATCGTTAGTATTTCGTGTAGCTGTTTAATTTATGTGCTTCGTGCAGGTGTTTCTTATCTTTGTAGCTGCAGCTTTTTCGTGCGGGTGTTTGAATTATGTGCAGGTGTTCAATTAAAATCCATGTGTTCACACAGGTGTTCAATAAGAACGTAGATGTTCAATTAAACTTCAAGTGTTCATGAAGGTGTTCAATTAAAAAAGCAGGTGTTTCGCGTTGCCTGAATATAGTTGACAATATTTAAAAACACTGAAAATATATTGAAACATTTTGACAAAGTTTAATTATTATTATTTTCGGTAATTTTCTAACAAAATTTATAATGATTTTTTTTATATTGAAATTATAAGAATTAATAAATTTAAAATAAAAGCAAGAACATTTTGATATTATCAATAATAATAATAATTAAATTTTAGATTTAATAAGTTTTCTTAACTGCAAAATTTCTATGAAATGAAATACAAATGTTGGATAAAAGCAGTAAATTTTCGTTTACAGCATAAATTAAATTAAAGCTATTGAGGTTCGTGCAATATAACGTTTAATCCATATCAAATGGACATATTAAAACTGTGAATAATTATACGATTACAATCTGAAATTAATTAACTTTACGCTTCGACGATCAAATAATCAAAGCTCAAACGGGCGTTAAAAACGCATCACATAAAATATAATTTAAACGACTTTATTATTTTCACGTAAATGGTGTCATCAAATAAAATAAATTTAAAATTTTCATAAAAATACTGCACGTTTTCGATTTTACACGGTTTTACATTCGTGAATCTATTTATTTATTTAAATTTATATAATTTTCTTCGTTTTTAGTTAAAAGCTAATTTATATGTAAATGGTTTAATAAATTATAGTAAATTTATATTTGAACGAAACTACAACTATAATTATTACTATGTAGATGTTGTCCTTGATTTATTGGATTTTTTTTGCTACAAATTATTTCATTTTGATTTCCTATTAAACTGTAATAATGAATAGTAGTATGTTTATGGTTGAAACATACTTATTTTAAAAGTTTTATCAATTAAACTAAACGGATGTTTACTTTACGTTCAATGAAAATACAACTGTGATTAGTATATAGTAGATGTCAACTATAATTTGTTAAGAATGTTTACGTTTCTGTTTGAAAGGTACATCAGATTGTTGTCGAACGTGTTGGAATGGCAGCACAGACACGGACCAAGCGGGATTCAGGTGAAATGCGAAGAGGTTACCATAAGACAAAGCGGTCATCAGCAGATCACGCAGAACCAGGCTTTAAGGATGCGCGCAAGGATCAGGAGGAATTTCATATCTCATCCGCTTTGCGATCGAAACGGTAACAATCTTTTGATGATCGCTCCGAACAATCATCTATCATTCAAGAGACAGATCATGTATTTGGACAACGGCGGTGGAGGAGGAGGAGGAGGAGGAGGTCGTCCGAGGGTCAAAGTTGAGCAGAAGGACGACGACAAGGACGATTGCTGCGACAAAGACAAACCGAAGGACGGTAAATGACGCGGAGAACGGAAGTAGGTCAACGACTGTAAAACGTTTCCTATTTTTTTTTGTTCTCTTGCCCTTACAAAAAAAAAACTCAAAATCTTCTTGTATATAAATTAAACGACAGAACGAGTAAACATAATCTATGTATTAAAGTATTATTTTTTTTTATTCGAATATTTCCAACCGGATTATTCAACTGCGAACTGTGCGAATATTATACAATAAGAATTCCCATTATTTTCATTTGTACATAGCCTCGCGCATACTTTACTTAGTATTATTAGTTATGTAACGTTGATGTAATCGTATATTTATGTTAATGAAATGTATTACAATCCTCTCTTCGAAATATACAGTGTAAATCGACAGATTTATTTTTATTTTTGTAAAAATTGTAAGAAAACACGATTTGCAATGCAAATATAGATTACCATAGCATATTTTTACATTTTGCTATTGAAAATAACGAAAAAAAATGCAATTACTTTTGTTGCTACTCAAGGTGAATAATTAAGGTAAATTTTAGAGTATTATTTTACGTCAGTCGTAAAACGAGTCTTATATATATATATATACACTTAAGAAAAATGTTTCTTACAATTGAATTTATTTATCCAAACGTCCAAAAAAAAGAAATTATTTTTGTTGCTCGTGTTGAAAAATTAATGTAAATTCATTTTACGACTTTTATTTAATGTAATTTACATAGATTAATCCAATTGTAAATGAGAATTTACCACATTTATTCAATTTAAGTAAAAACATGACATTTCTGTTGTTGGTTGTGCTGAGAAACTAATGCAAAATCAAGAATTTCATTTTACGACTTTTCTTTTACATAATTTAACCCTGTCGTAAAACGAGTCTTAAGCAGAATGTTGCTTACAATTATTAATAAAATTGAACTTATTTGTCCAATTCAAGTAAAAACGTCCAAAAAAATGAAATTATTTTTGTTGCTTGTATTGAAAAACTAATGAAATTCAAGAGTTTCATTTTATGACTTATATTTTATATAATTTACAAAAATCAATCTAGTTGTAAATAAGAATTTACCATTTATACAATTTAAGTAAAAGAGTTTCATTTTGCGACTTTTCATTTATATAATTTACATAAATTAACCCAGTGGCAAAATGAGTCTTATTTGTGTACATTTGAGCAGAATATTGCTTATAGTTATTAGTAAAATGAAATCATTTAATTTAAGTAAAAATCATACAACACTTTTGATGAGAAATTAATGCAAATTCAAATTAGAAAAATTAAATTGTTTATACATTTCACGTAAAAACTTTCATTTGTTGACATATGAATACTCGTATGGAAACTAAATAATCAGAGAACTAAATGATTTTATTAGTTCTTATTTCAATTTAGTACATTTTACATAATTAATTATGAAACTTTAATTCCTGAAGTTTTGCACAACTTTACTTATTTGTAAATATCTTGAAGTCATTAAGATAATAAGCACATATGAATACTCCTACCTGAATAATCAGTGAGTTAAATGATTCTATTGGAATTTATGTGAGTTTATTGCATTTTATATAATTCAACTTTAAATTCTTAAAATTTTGACTGTGAAAAATGTTGCACAACATTACATTTTTGTAAATATCTTTAAATCTAAGAAGTTTATAACCATGTATAAATACTCGTATTAAAGCTTAATAATTAATGAATTAAATGATTATATTGGGATTTATATGAGTTTAGTGCATTTTATATAATTTAAGCTTGACATTTTGATCGTTCGAAAATAAACGCCTTCACATTTTAGTAATTATCTTGAAACCCAATAGGGTTATAACCAACTATAAATACTCATATTAAAACAGATTAATCAAGAAATTAAATGATTCTATTGTTATTTATGTCAGTTTAGTGTATTTTAAGTAATTAATTTTTAAATCAAAATTTATGAATTTTGAACACCTTCACATTTTTGTAAATATACAGAAATCCAATAGGGTTATAATCAACTATGAATAAACTTATTAAAGCTGAATAATCAGAGAATGAAATGGGTTTATTGCAATTAATTTGAGTTAAATATGTTTTATGTAATTATCTTTCAAAATTAAATTAATTGAACTGCTTTAAATTTTTTTTAATTTCTTAAAATCCATTATTAAAGTAAATATTAAGTGAATGATTAAGTGAACATTCAGACAACTAAGAATTATAGAACTGAACAAAACATATTGTAAGCAGCTGTGATTACTAATAATGCAAGTCACATCTATCATTGGAAAACACGTGACTTGTGTGTAAAATTATTTTCAATGTAGTGACTCAGACTCAAATTAATATCACTAATTTAATCTTAATACATAATAAGACACTTCAAGATTGCGAATTCGTAAAAAAATATCAATTATTTAATCTAACAAAGTAAACATGATTTGTAAAAATAAGTACAGTTCAAAAGCAATTAACGATTTATACGATTTGTCCTTAAAAGTTGTAATAAATTTCACTTCCTCATTATATAAAGCTGCCAAAAGCGGTCGGAATGAGTCAACGCGTGAATTGCGAGACCGCATTACAAATTAAAAAGTGATCGCGTTTCTCCTGATTGCGTCATAATTATGAGCTATGCAATTACACTTTTTTTTGGGGGAATGTCTGCATTCCGTAATTGTTTTTTTGCAAAACAGTTGATAAACTAGAAGAGGTTCCAATGAATGACAATAACAGGAAATACTTTGATAAGGAAAGCTTGTGTCAAGCAGATTGTCCCGCGTTGTAATCAAATTTTGCGTTCGTAAATAACCACAATTTATGTGATATAATTAAGTAATTTTTAAATTCGATAAAAAAAAATATAGAAAAAAAAACACATTTTCGAAATTGTTGAAAATGTGAAATTTTGAAACGAAAAATTATATAAAATATTTGTGTTCATTCAATTATTTAATGTATAATTAATTCTACTTGAAAAATTTGTTGAAAAGATGCAAGAAAAAAAAATATTGATGGTCAATTTCGATTTTTTTTAACGTAAAATCAAAAGAAATGTCAGTTTTTGCTGCTTGCTCATTCATAAAACCACATAGATACATTCGGTGGCAATCGCAAGTCCGACAACCGAAAGACCGTCTATTGAAAACCGACGTTCGAAATCCCGACAATCAAAATCCCGACTACCATAAAATTGTTATTGTAGAAATTTATAATAATAAAAGACACTGTCGGAATTTCGATCTAGTTGGGATTTTGATTGTCGGGATTTTGATACAGTCGGGATTTCGGGATATCTAATTTAAATAATTATAAAAATAAAGCGAAAATAAAATTAATTAAATGAGCAAATATATTTACCTATAAAATTTTAAATTTAGTAATATAAAACCAAGGAAAATATCTTGCTTTCTCAATCAAAAAACTATATACAATTATTTACTGGAAATGAGAGTTGATTTATACATTATTTATTAAAAATACACTTGGTCCTCTTTTTATGCGTACTCTTTTTATGAAAGAAATTTCGAACCAGTTTGTAAATTATGCCGAACACTCTTATATAGAGACGATAATTCTAAAGAAAAAATGTAAAGAAAGATTAACTTTCATAAAAAATTTCTGTATTTCTTTTGTAAAATTTTTCGGTATAAATTTTGAAGAAATATGTTAAGATTATATTTTTCTGATATTTAATAAACTTGTCTATGATTGTTAACGTTTTTATAAAATTATAAATAAACATTTCAGAGAGAATATAGTAAGATTAATTATTTTTCTGAAATTTAATAAACTCTTTTTTATGCGATTTTCGGTATATTGTAACTCATTGATTTAGTTTTATGCGGTTTTAAAAAATTATGGAACGTATCCTTTATTTTTATACGTGTGTCTAGTCCTTTTTTGTGCGATTTATTTTTATGCGTTTTCCTGTGGAACGTATCTACCGCACAAAAAGAGAACCAAGTGTACTGCTAAAAATCGGTGAAAATAAAATTCATTAGATTTTGGTAGAAATCTTTACTAATCAACGTTTAATTTCGTAATTATATTAAGTAAATTTTAGTGAAATATCAGATTTTGTTGCTTAATCATTAATAAAACCTCATTTAATTACTTGAAAATGGAATTGGTTTAAAGTATTGTTGAAAATACTCAAAAATAAAATTGATTTAAAGTTTGGTGGAAATATCATTATTATCCAACGAAATTAGTGAGTTTTTAAGAAAAATTATGACAAATATTTGTTTTTATTAGTCATTTATAAAAACCATATCAAATTATTTACTAGAAATAAGAGTTGATTTTTACTTTATTTGTTAAAAACCTGCGAAATTAAAAGGCATATTTTGTTAACGTTTAAATTCGTCATTTTATAATGTAAAATCAAGGGATTTTGTAGCTTACTCATTCATAAAACCTCATTTAATTACTTGAAATTAAAATTTCATTAATAAAACCATTTAATGGCATTTTATTTCTAGTTTATAGTTGTGTTCAAAATACTGATGAGAATACGCAAAAATGAAAGTTGAGTAGAAATAGTTTTTAATAAGAGATTTAAATGTTAAAATTTTGAAACAACAAATCGTTATATCTTCTAATTCATTCATAAAGTAACAAATTATTAAATAAATTAAGTTTTGTGTAAAATTGAGCTTATAAAAATATACAAATAAAAATAAACAATGATAACATTTTGGATGGAATATTTTTAATAATTGTGAATGAAATAATCATAGGAAATAACCGTTATTACTCATTCATTGAAATGAGAATTGATAAATATTACAAAAAATAAATATAATTAAAACTACATTGAAACTTACGAATACTTTCTAACGCCTTGAGAAATACCAGAAGAATATTTTTGTTAAAATATAATAAAAAGGTGTGAAATATTTCATGGAAATATCCAAAAAAAAAAAACGTATAAGAAAATAAATATTACAAATTCGTTTATTAAGAACGACCTAAATTCCCATCCGTCTTTCAATTCACATTTTCCTGTAATTAATTTAACATCTTTCGTTGTTCTTCCGATGATTTATTCAATGAATCAAGGACCCTCGTCCTCTCGTGTCGCTTTAAATAAACGGAAATTATTCCATTGTTATTATTTGTATAAAAAAATCAAATAATTATCATCAAATTCACCCGCAATTAGGCTCATGCAGCAAACAAAAGAGTAAACAGATATTCAAATGTTTCCAAGGCAAACGCAATAGTATTTAATCATCTATATATATATATGATTGTCACGCGTTTTTTACAGACAATGAATTATTATTGTGACTATGATAATAATAGCTTGTTTATTATTATTAATAATATATTAATTGATTCTGAGTAAGTTTATATAATCGTTCTTGTTTATTGCATGGAAATTGCGGTTTGTCATATGATACATGCGAGTCTTTATCTTTCAAGTACTTGCAATTAAACCAGGTGGAAAATTCAATTACGGGCGTTCATTGCGACGTACTTTTCACTGTAAATATATCAGATTACATGAAATATGTATTAGTTCTTAAGAAGAATTATAACAAAATGAACATCGATGTTTTTTTGTTTTTCTCTTTGTTATTGCGATTTGAATATTATAATTCAATTGTTATGCAACGCTTTCTCAGATCGACATTGAAATATTTCAACGAGCTTGTGAAATATCATTGGTTGAGAATACATACCTGTGGGTGGGTGCATCGTTCTTGAATACCGAAAGCAAATAAATAGCGACGTGCATCCAATTCATAATTTTGTGTACGACGAACAAAACGGTGGATTGAATAACGCGTTCAAGGATGTCTTTAAAATACCGCAAAGGTTCTTCTGGCTGTAACCATTTCGAAAACCTTGATTCTGTTAACCTCGGATACTTTTTCCTAAGGACCTCCAATAAAGCAATCTGATTTTACGAATTTGCTGCTGCATTGAGGACATTCGGATTATTCTTATTAAATAGTTCATGGAACTCTGTTGATTTCAATGATGAATAGCTAAAATACTGCTCTAATATATATTTTTTAGAGTCTTAATTTAAATTTAAATATTTGATATAGAAGCAGAGATTAATTTGTAGATAAATATTTATTCTATTATTGTTTTAAAACCTATACATATTTGATTATTTTTTTTTTTTAATTATTTTTTTAAAGCAATCTATCATTAATTATTTTTAATTATTAATTAATATAAATACTTTTGCTTTTTAAGTTTTTAAGAAAAGCTCGGAATATTACTAATAAAAGTTTATACAGGTTTTAAAGCCTAAAGATTTATCCATAACTTATTTGTTAAATAATGTATGTGTTGCTAGAAGTATAGGAGAATTTAACTGCTGTTTTTATGTTCAAAATATAGGTTTCAATGTCGATACATTTTTCTTTAATTTGATTATAGACTTTTGTATGTACTGTTTGTGGGTTTTGAGAAATAAGATAATGTTTAATAAAGTTTGTTTTTTCTTTATCAACTTTGAAAGCTTTGTACAGAAACACCACAAATGTCACAAATATAATTCTATATACGTTTTAAAGCCTATACATTTTTCTTTAATTTGATTATATAATTTTTTATGTACTCTTTTGGTTAATACTTGATAAATACGATGAAATGCAAGGACACTGCTGCTTTCATGTTTAATAAAGTTTGTTTTTCTTTATCAACTTTGACAGCTTAGTACAGAAACAGCACAAATGTCACAAATATAATTCTATATACGTTTTAAAGCCTATACATTTTTCTTTAATTTGGTTATAGAATTTTGTATGTACTGTTTGTGAGTTTTGAGAAATACGATAAAATGCAAGAATACTCTCGATCTATGTTTAATAAAATATGTTTTTTTTAATTTTGACAGCTTAGTACAGAAAAACCACAAATGTCACAAATATAATTCTATATACGTTTTAAAGCCTATACATTTTGCTTTAATTTCAATATAGAATTTTATATGTACTGTTTGTGGGTTTTGAGAAATACGATAAAAAGCAAGGACACTGTTTTCATGTTTAATAAAGTTTGGACATTGCTGTTTTCATATTTACTAAAGTTTGTTTTTTTTTTCAACTTTGAAAGCTTAGTATAGAAACACCACAAATATCACAAATATAATTCTATATACGTTTTAAAGCCTATACATTTTTCTTTAAATTGATTATGTACTATTTACAGCCAATCCATTTATCTTTAATTCATTTACTAATCTATATAATTGCTCTAAGATAAGTTCGACAAAATGTTTTTCTTAAATTGGACAGCTTAGTAGAGAAACACCACAAATATCACAAATGTAATATATGTTTTAAAATCTATTCATTTTCCTTTTGTTTGATTATTAATAAGTGTATGTGTTGGTAACAGTTTTCGAGAAATACAATAAAATGAAAAGTTGCTTCATTGATTTAATAAATTTAACTTTAGATTTTATTGTAGCAATACCTCAAATATCACCAGAAACTTATTAATATTATACATTTTTCTTCATTTTGTGTTATTAATTGTTAAAATTATTTTTTTTCGGTTTTTGCACAAAAAAAAAACACAATATTTTGATATGCTAATTTAATTTATTTTTATGTATCAAAAAAATATGTACTGATATTTTTGTTTATAACCTCGGTTTTCATTTCCATACTTAATATTTATATTAAACATCGTCATTGAAGTCTTAAATTTCGATAAAACAATTGCAGAAAAACAAAGAAATTGTTTATTTTGAAATAGAAAGGAAATCTTTGGAATCTCAATTAAGTCAGTACACTCATTGTGTTCCTTACAGAATTAACTATAATTACCATAAGCAGTCCTTGGTTTTCTATTTGTTGTTACTAAGTAACCGAATGTACTTCCAATTGTTGTGGCAACACTTTAGTCATTTCTCTGCACGGCCGAATTTAGCGATTTTGCACTACAAAATATATATAGTATACAATAAAATTGAAAGTGGAAAATAGAGGTCAGTTTGTTGTATCGATCTGAGGTCAATCAATACTTTTGAAATAAAGAACAAAAAATCATATCAATTACGGTTTTTTTTCAAAACGAAATGTACTTCAGCCATTTCTTTTTCAGCCAAATTTTGCGATTTTGCACTCCAAATAATAAAAATTAGAGTAAACAATAAAATTGAAAGTGAAAAACAGAGATCATTTTGTTGTATCGAATACTTGAGGTCAATCAATACTTTTGTAATAGTGAACAAAAATGATATCAATCAGGTTTTTTTTTCTTCCAAAAATGAAATCGGAAGTACTGGATTTCCAGAGGGCCAACCGCTCTTAGGAAGTAGTCGATGGTCCTCCTATGACACGGAGGAGCTGACGTCATCACCTGTTGGCCTTGCTGTCTGGGAATGGGAGTGGATTCCGCGTCGGTTGGCGTTCACTCGAGGATCGCGGACCTCACGACCTGCACCTCAAAAGTATTCACTTGTTGCCAGTCGTTCGCGTCTTCAGCAGCAACAATCGCACGAAGAAATAAATCATGCTAGTAGTTTCGAGTGAAAGAGTTTAACTAAAACTAAGTTCCTGGGTGTTTCTTTTTTTCTGTTACATTTGGATTAAAGTGTGTTTTTTTACATCGTTCGAAAGTGCGTTTTATGTCCAAGGTAAGAATTGGTAAACAAAAATGAAGATTTTTTTTTTCGTTGTGAGTCTTTGGTAAATAAAATAAATAGCTGTTGATGAATACACTACGTGAGCGCGCAGCTTTCTCTCCTCGAAGGCGTACTATACCACTCGACGTGCATGGAATGCAGAGGATTGTTACGTAGCTTTACGCACAGAATGCAATAATTCCTTTCCATCCTTTATGCAATCGAATAATACCATAAGAATCCAAGTTTCCATCATAAGCAAAACCCCCTATGTTCCATTAAATTGCAATCAAGTTATTTTTTTTTTATATAAATAAGGAGTTTACTTTCTTCAATTTCACTTTTTCTTTATTACTATTTAGAAAACACTTATAAAACAACTTTAATTAGTAAAGATTAATTAACGTAATTACCATGAAATCGCTACAAAACATTTCAATATAAAAGTTTTATCAGAATTCTCACAGTAATTAAATTGTCCATGGAAACATATGAAAATTAAAATAAAATTGCTACAAATCTATTTAAAACATTTCATTTTATTATAAATTATTCAATTATTTGTTCTCAAAAAATTTTCAATAATCTGTGGAAATGTATGAAAATTAATTTTCCAGCTGAAAATATCAATTGTGCAAGAAAATTAATTAAAATTAAAAGAAACTTCTTTATTAATATTTCAATATTTTCTTCAATTAAAGCATTTTTGTTTTGGTAAAGTTTTATATAAAAAAAAATGTGAATCATGTCCAGGAAATGGCGAAGTCTGATAAAGTTTATTCATTCAAATAAAACAAGAAAAACGTAATGGATTCATTCATATTTTAAATTCTGTTTTTTGTGCGAAATGTTCGATTTTGAAAATGGAATTTTTCACACCTTAAAAATATTTTTTCAGATTTATTTAAAATTATATATTTATTTTTTTATTTATTATTTCTAAACATACGCGTATTTCTAGCGACTTAACAATCTTTTTTTCCAGCTTATTTACAATTAAAATTGTACGTTTGTTAAAAACATTTTTGCACGTTCGTTTATGACTTCCTTTGATTTCATATTCGTTTTTTTTTTTGGGGCTCGATTCAATGAGCATTAAACCTGTAATAACTGTACTTTCACAATTTGCAAATCACATTCGTAGACAGACGTTAAGGAAAATTGAACAGAAAGTTACTATTTTCGTGTAATTTGTATAATTCAAGGTCATTCGTTCATTAAATAATATACGCATGTGATTTTACGATTACGTTCGCATTTGTGTTTTGTTTTCACCAAGATGCAACAATGTTATCAATCACTTCAGATATAGTGTGATTTCGAATAGTGCGTTAGTAAATTTTAAAACAATCTAAATTTTATTTGGTTCAAGTCCATTTTTGTATTATTTATTATAATCTCCACGATTAGTCCGGTTTCAAACAGTGCGAGAACTAATTAACCGCACTATGCGAATCATTTTCAATAACTTTAGGATATCGATTTTCTCGATGTTAAAAACTGTTGGTTTATCGAAAGAAGAGATCTCCATTTCGTTCACCTTGCACGTCCCGAGGCTCGTTAACTGTTGGAAAGTACAAAAGCAGCTTTAATTGGCCGTACATCCTTAGGCACTGTACCAGAATCACGTATTATTTTTTGTATTTCATATTGCGTAGAAACCTACGACAAAAACACGTCGATTTGTAACGTATTTTTAGTACAATTCATACAATTACAGTTTACTTAGCAACACGTTGCGTAAACATCTTTTGATCTTGTTGCCATCACGATTGATCAAGTGATTTGCGAGACACGAAGTAAACAACGAAAATAAAAAAAAGATGTATGCTTCTTCGTGTCTTGAGACGAGAAAATTGTGCGGTAATCACAAGGAAATGTGACTCAAGTCTTATTAATTATGGATTGTTAGTGAATTTTTCAGTACCGCAATTTGGACTTGGCATTTAGATTACTAGTTTACTATAATTACAAGAATGTGAATGTTATGAATCATTTGTTGGAAAATGTAAATTATTTAGTTTAATACGGTTATAAGATTTGTTATAAATCGAGGTTAAAGGCTATATTTAATTATGAAATTGACAGATGTGTCAAACAGTATCTTAACCTTACTTTTTGACACATTTGTCAATTTCCTAATTAATTAAAGTGAATTATAACTTTATTCCTTTGTTAAATGTCGTTTTGACTTAACAAATAATTTGTTAATTTCAGTATAGACATTATTTCTTTAATTGACGGATCTATTAAAATGTGAAGTTATCTACTTTATTTATAAACAAATTTGACAGAAGTGTCAGAAAATGTTTTGTTCAGTTACTTATAGAAATTCTACATTAAGGAAATTGACAGTTGAAACGTCAAAAAGTGAAGTTGTCATATAGTTATGACTTGTTTATTTATTTTTTGTTAATCATTAATTTTTATTTATTTATTAGAGAGGCAGTAATTTCTGTAAAAAGTAAATGGAAAATCCAGCAGATTTTAAAAACTTTCTCTTTCACGCTATGGATTTTCTCACCTGTCATATCACTCGTTTTTTTATACTGACTTCAATTTACAAGAAATTGTGATATTTATTCAGTCAGATTGTAGCGTTTCTCGTAATTTCCTTTATGTTTGATAACTTGAGATAAGCAAAATATGACGAACATAATATAGGAAAATACAGTGAATCGATTGAATATTAATCTTCTCTTCGCTTTAAACAAATTTTAAATAAATATAATCATGCAAACATTCTTTGATTTCTAATTATTAAATAAATATTTTTTTTCGACTAAATTCACTAATTAACAAAATGCAAGTAACTAGCCATTTTTAACAAATCTTTTTTTATAATTTGATAACTTTCTATATGATTTTTTTCCTTTAAAATTGGATATGGTTTTATTCTTTAGCGAGTGAAATGCTCAGTCAAGTATTAATTGCTTTGTTTTCAATGAAATTGAAAATTATTCTCGCGCAAATTGTTTTACGCTTGAAACGAGTGAAAGAAAATAAAATAAATAAAATGCGCGACTTTGTAACTGTATAATGTTTTTTTTAACGAACTAAGAGGTTTTAAATTCATTAGTTGGTTTGTTTATCGGTGAATAAGTAAAACAACATAAAAAAACCTTGGTTTTAATGATATTTGTTTGTTGAGCCACGTCGTTTCAGAGATAAAAGTAAATTATGTGTTTGTGTCGTGGGAGAGTGGAGTAGGCCAGTTTTGTTGGTAATTCAAAGTAATACAAGATGAACATATCTCTTGGATATTTATTTTATTACACAATAACATCATTGGATTCAATTGAAAATTAATGGAAATATAACTTTTTAATATTTATTGCATATAAAAGTTTCGGTGAATTTTGTTGTTTCGATAATTGACAGATGAAATGTCAAAAAATTATATTATTAATTGAATTATATATGTATTGGGTGAATATTATTGTTTATTAACAAAATGGTAATTGGAAATTAATGGAATCATGATTTTCTAATTGATAATAATTTGTATTATTAATTTAAAGTAAAAAATATCTTGATAAAATTGACAGATGAGACGTCAAAAAAATAAAGTTAATAACTGGATGACAAATTGATATATTTTTTAAGCATTATTTGTATTGTATTTTGTATGGAAAAACAAAAGTTTATTACTCAGACATTCATGGATTCTATTGAAAATGAATGAAATCATAATTGTCTAATTCATATTTGTAATCAAAAGTATGATTTGTATTAAAAATTTAGCATAGAGAGATGAAACGTCAAAATATAATGATAATAACTGGATGACAATTTGATCTGTTTTTTATCCATTAAATTTATTGGATTTTGTATGAAAAGACAAAGTTTATTTCTCGGTCATTGATGGATTGTAAATGAATGAAATCATAATTGTTTAATTTATAATTATAATCAATGTTGATATGTATAATTAAATGAAAAAAAAAAAGAAAATTGACACATGAAACGTCAAAAATAAAGTAAATAATTGGATCTATTTTTTTAACCATTAAATGTATTGGATTTTGTATGGAATTTTTTTTTATTTCTCAAATTGATTCAATTATAAAAGAATGAAATAATAATTGTTTAATTTATAATTCTAATCAATATTAATTTGTATAATTTGTATTTGTATAGTTGAAAACAAAAATGCAATGAAAATTGACACATGAAACGTTAAAAATAATTAGTATTATTTGAAAAAAAAGAGCAAAAATTGACAGATGAGACGTCAAAAATAAAATTAATAAATGGATGACAACTTGAGTTTTTAACCATTAAATTTATTGGATTTTGAATAGAGAAACAAATTTTGATTTCTCAGTCAATGATGGATTCAATTATACTTGAATTAAATCATAATTGTTTAATTTATAATTATAATCAATATTTTTGATTTGCATTATTAATTGAAAAAAAGAAGTGAAAATTGACACATGAAACGTCAAAAAAAAGTGAGTAAACTTATCTATTTTTTAATCACTAAATTTATTGGATTTTGAATGGAGAAACAAATTTCATTTCTCAGTCAATGATGGTTTCAATTATAAATTAATAAAATCATAATTGTTTAATTTATTATTATAATCAATGTTGTTGATTTGTATTATTAATTGACAAAAATAATTAATATTATTATTATAAAAGTGAGGAAAAATTGACAGATGAAATGTTAAAAATAAAGTCAATAAGTGGATGACAACTTGATCTATTTTTTAACCACTAAATTTATTTATACAGAAACAAATTTCTCAGTCAATGATGGATTCAATTATAAATGAATGAAATCATAATTATTGATGTGAAAATTGTTAAAATGATGATGATGTGAACATTGACACATGGAACGTCAAAAATAAAATTAATAACTGGATAATTTTTATAATTTTTAAACTAAAACTGAGATTAAATCAACAACAATTCTAAGAGAATTGAATGAAAATAAGCAAATTTATTTAAAGCATGAATGTTTTTCAGTTATATAAAAATAAACATTGATTAAAAATAGATCACTTTTTACAATTCATCTATTCCGCTAAGCTGTGGATTTAGGTTTGTTCATGCAAAACGAGATATGTATTTATGTAATTCCATTTTACGAAATAATCTACTGAAGAATTCTACGACTTCCTCGTTATGGAAAAGAATCAAAATGGTGAAGAGTGCATCGGCATTAATTGCGTTACGGTTTTGCAGGTCGAACGGTAATCGTCTATTATCCTGGGCACCTCTACACGCGCCTTTTAAATGCAGTTATTACCAGACGATCTGCAATGTCTCTGGGGCATTGATCAGGTGAACGCGTGTTTATATAACGCGAAGAAAATTACGCTCGAACAGAATTTTCTTTAAGATCAAACCTTTAATTTTCTCCATCGCGAGTGAAGGAAATACGAGTAATTTGAATAGATCCTTAATCAATGATTAATTTACGTTCTTTATGCTTTCTTTATGTATATTTTCTAAATCGATAACCTACATACATTTATATTTAACTGTGGGTTATTTTATATAATGCATGATGTTAATGTATAAGATTTAGAACAAAGGTATAAAGATAAATTTGATTAAGATCTACAGTTTTGGAAAATAATAAATTTGTTTTTTTTTTCCTCATTTCATTAAGAATTTTCCGGATTAGTTTTTTTTTAAATGAATATTGCTTAATTTTTGTATGTTTTGAGTTAATGATAATTTAAATGTTCTAAAAGTGAAAGGTTTACTTCTTAGTGGAAAATATTTAATAATTAATAAGTAATTAATGTAAAATTAATATGAATATGAAAGTTGAATTATGTAGAAATCAATGAAGTGTACTAATATTCGCATAGTGCGGATAATTGGTTCCAACACTATTTGTAACCGGACTAATCAAAGACTAGGAGAAAAATAGTTTATTTTGAAATTTTCCAACCGGTATATAATGAATCCGCACAGATCGAGGTATTTATAAAAATTGATTGAAACGGTTGTAAAATTGATTTTATAATCATTTAAGCACTCGAAAAGTACAATTAAGCAAAGAACAAATTAAGAAATATTATTACAGATATAAAAACTGAATATCTTTGGAATAAATGTTAACTTTATTGCGATAATTACTCTGATAAATTACGAAGTAAAGGTTGGCTTTACGTAAATTTGGTAAAAAACCAAACAAAAGTATACAATTGATTGGTTTTCTTTGGAACTGCTATAAATATTGAATTAATAGACGTGACATACTTGAATAATAGATGTCACCTGTCGTCCCGTCTACAACAATTCATGTAAAAATAGATGAAAGGTAATTTGGAAAAACGGGCTTGTCGTTCCATGAATAATTTAAGGTCCAGAAGCGAAGCGGGTCATCGCAGTTCAATTGCGATCGACGAATCGTTACACTTTCGTCAATTTCATCGCCGACATCTAATTGCCCAGTCCCAGAAATATCGATAATTACAAACATAGTTTAGACACAGATGAAAAGGGTGTCAACAAAATGCAATCCACGGATATTCCGAGTTGCATCATCATCTGATAATGAATATATGTGTAGTTAATTAGGATTCATTCGCTCAGTCCCACTGTTTTTTCCACCCATCTCCGTTGAGAATGGTCGGAACGAAAGGCTGACCGCAATGTGGGACTCTCGCATCTGGGTCATTGACTCACTACCATGGAAATAAGTGAATACAAATAGTGGATATACCACAAAATCTTTATGAGCGTGTGCTAATTTCTTTCGTGGAACGACAAATCGTGAACAGTAAACTGGACTTAATTATACGATTTTATTTTACTTTTTGGAATAATTCATGCTGGACATAAAGAGTAGATATTTAGTCTTTGCCATCTTTTTCAAAAAAACTGAAATTGGATGAGAAACTCTGATTTAGTAGAATTGAAACTTTCGCAATATTCATAAAATATTCCAAATTTTTATTTTTCGAAATGTTCTTAACTGTATAAGATTTTGCTCAACGGATTAAAAGTAATATTGTCAAGAATTGTGAAAAAGTAAACTTTAAAGAAGCCGTGTAATAGAAGTACCGTGTTATATTATTCAATCGTGTTGCCTTTCGAGAAACACTGATTTAGTGTGAATTAAGATTTTGATGTCATTTCTCATTCTCAAAATTTAAATAAAATTTCAGAATAAAATCAAATTTTTATGCATAAATTGTTTATTAATATTTATTTTTTCCAAAAAGAAAATCAAAATTTGTTATATTTAATAAATGTCCAAAGTAAAATAAACATGTCTTTATAGTTTCTCATAATTGTAGTAATTGCTATAATTACTATAAAATACACAAATTAAAGCTAATAAATACTACATAGTGTAAAATGACTACATTTAGTTTTATAGTTTTATATGAAAATTTCATGTCAAAAATGAAACTTACAAAGAAATATATTTTGTTTGTTTTCTCATGTATACAAGTATAATTTCAGTACTTTTAGTAATTTGCTGATAAAGTTGAAACAATATAATATATAATTTTACTATTATATAAGAAGCAAAATTATCTACATAAACTACCTAGTAAAACTAATTATTATATGAATTTTAGCTAACTAATTTATAGACTAAGTAACCAATAAAGTTATAATACTCAGAAAATAATTTCCTCGAAATATATTATTCAATTGAACAATAGTTCAAAAAAATTAAATTAATCCATTCACTTCTTTATGAAAACAATGCGAAACTACTGCTAATAAAGGCGTTTCACAGTTTTCTCTCGTTAATTTCGGGACCTTCGCTTTTAAAAAGTACTACTCGTGACATAACAGTTGACGAAAGGAAGCCGCAAGAATCAAGAAGCTTTTGCAATTCGGGACAGTTGCAAACGTCAATTATCGCCTACGATGTTTCCAAACTTTTCTAAGGTCGACACACTATTCTTTTTATGCTTTCACATATTTATCAGACAATTTAACAAAAAGAATACATTATTTACAAACAAAAATAATCTGTTTTTTGTTTGTGTGTGTGTTTTGGTGAAACCGCAGACATTTATCGCCTTTCTGCGGTAGAATAGATCTTGCGAAAAAACTATCTGTTTACTACAATTGCTTGTTGAAACTTAACAAAAGTTAAATTTGATTGAAGAAAATATGATTCTTGCAAATTGGTTTCAGGATGATTCAGTATGTAAAAATAATTATGCGAAGTGTATTGTTTTCGTGTTTATAATGTAAATGCAAATTTGCATAACAGTTGTTGCTGCATGTTTCCTTTTTTTGTTGTTGTATTATCTGCACCTGTTATGGGCGGATGTAGATGTTAATGTACGAGGCGAGTACAACAAATTGTCGAATGAAGAGACAACAAAGATCATCATTATAGTTATTGTTACAACAAAACAAAAATGGAAAACTCATACACAAATAACTAAATGACTCGTTCTGTTTAGTATGCAGGCTGTATGCTGGTATTAAATATATTAATATAGGAGGTCCAAATTCCCTTGGAACGATATGACTCACGCAGAATGCTAACCTCGAAGGTCAATTTTAAATATTTTGCTCGAAAAGAAAGAGCAATTATTATTAATACTTTTTTTCACTTCTCCGAGATAGATATAATTCACGCGAATATCGTTTCATCGAGAAACAGTTCAAGTTCATAAGTTTGAGCAACTCACTGGGAATTCCAACGTTGATTTTGTTTTAAATTTTCTTCACTTTCAAAGCAAATATTTGAAAAACAATTTTGTTGGAGTGATTGTTTTACATTCTAAAATGAAATACTTTCATTTGCTTGTTGTTATTTCTTAGATGAATGGATTTTAAAGCATTTTCAGTTTAATATGTTTTTATCTATATAGTGATAATTGTATTTCAAATCAATTCTAACTTATTTTTTCCGTTGGTTTCAGATGAAAGTGGTGCTGTTGGTGGTGTTGTATGTGGTTGCAACAAGCGATGGTCTACCTAGTGGAGCGCCCGTTACAGCCTGTCAGACCATCGTTCCATTCCATGGAGGAGGTATCAAGAGACAGCTCAGTCCTCCGCAACATGGGGTGTCCGCAAGAAGAAACGGCGATGCTTACATGATCTCCATCAAATCGCCCATAAATCTGCCATTCCAAGGGTTCATGCTACAAGCGCGCGATTCCAGGAACCAACTGGTTGGGCAATTTGAACCTAGCACCAGCGAGGTTCACACCATCGACTGTCGACAAGCTGGAGATACCTTGACGCATTCCAACACGAACCAGAAGAACGGCGTTGAAGTGCAATGGAATCCACAAGGATATGAAGGACCGGTAATCTTCAAGTAAGTATTTTATTGCTTTAATCGCTACAAGTTGACTAAATTTTACATTCGTGGTACAGTGCGACTGTGGCTCAATCTTACGACACCTTCTGGGTGGGTCTGCAATCTCCTGAGGTGCTGGTAAGCAAAAGGTCTTCAGATGATGGACAACAGACGTTCACCCCGACCAGCAGACCTATTACTACGCCACCAAACTTTTCTCCGGAGTTGAAGCAGGAGTCCTCCACCGAATTCGATCCATTCTACACCGGATGCGACGTAAAGAAGAGCTGCTTCGGATCTCCAGTTGGTTGCGTTGCAAGCAAGAACTGCAAAGCGGTAGTTGCCATCACCGTTTATGGAGATAGACATGAATTTGAGATGAAGGGAGCAGCCAGTTGGATAGGTACTGGCCTCTCCGAAGACACCCAGATGGGCGATGATTCTGTCATCGAGTGCGTCAACGAGAACGAGAAAGTCAAAGCTTACATCTCACAAACCACACCCAGACCAAACTTGAACGTGGAAAGGAACAGGAGGGTACGTACATCTTTAAATTAATCTTGCAGACGGATATATTTCAAGGTCGCATTATAAACTATTTTATGCGAAATTGCTATAGACTATAGATTCGGTGTGTGCGCTACCGCAGTGAACTTGTATACAATTCTACATAATAATAGGGCAGCTATAACCGTCGCTCGTCCGAAAAGGTTTAAATTAATTCTGGATCTAACAAAGAATGGTGTGGTAAAGCATACATCATTTATAAAGCTAGTACTCAAAGGTTGAATATAGTTTATTGAAATATTATTTGTCTATTGAAATACTAGAATTCAAATATTTTATTGTTGTTAAATACAGCAAGAGGGAATCCAACTACTTGAAAGCTCTCTGGTGGATGGAACCATCTACTGCCGCGTCCTCAGGGAAGCCAAAACTACAGTCAACAATAAAGTATACGACTTGGCTAAAGACATGTATTACATCTTAGTTGCTGCAGGCAATACCGTCCACAGTGAGTTTCTCTCAACGACAATTTGTTTGAAACGACTCATCTTAATGCTTTTAACTTAATAATAGGTAACAAAGTAGCCTTCCATGACGTTGCGTACCTAGCTAGTGGAGAAAAGAAAATCCTCTCAGATGTTTCTGCGATCAAAGCTGCTTCGAAACTGCTCCTCAGGTTGCACGGAGCTTTCATGTTAACTGCTTGGATTGGTACCGCGTCCATCGGAATGCTTCTGGCCAGATACTTCAGACAGACCTGGGTTGGAGGAAGCCTCTTCGGCAAGGACCTTTGGTTCGCTGTAAGTATCCCCTAATTTAAACCCAATCCAAAATTAAATCCAATTCTCTTTCTCCAGTGGCACAGACTATTCATGGTTCTCACTTGGGCGTTGACAACGGCCGGTTTCGTTCTCATCTTCGTAGAGTTAAAAGCCTGGACAACTGAGCGCAATCCTCACGCAATTCTTGGATTGATCACCACAATACTCTGCTTCATTCAACCAATCGGAGCATACTTCCGTCCTCATCCAGGCACTCCAAGAAGACCCATCTTCAACTGGGTCCATTGGTTCGGAGGAAACGTTGCTCACATCTTAGCCAGTAAAACCAACCGCATTTTCCATCCAATTACACTCTTATTAACAACATATTAATTTCAGTCGTTACCATCTTCTTTGCCGTTAAGTTGAACAAAGCGGAATTGCCCGAATGGATGGATTGGATCCTCGTCGGTTTCGTAGCATTCCATGTTGTCATGCATTTGCTTCTCTCGGTGAGTTTTCAATTGATTCTTGCTACAAATAAATTGCTGAAATCGCGATGACTCATGAAAACACGCGATTGAAGCGACTCGAATAATTAACGCTTTATGTAAGATTTAATTACGTAAGTTGGCATTGAAATAACTGCAACGTATTACATACAAACACGAATCGGTAATTATTTCTGTACATTCTAGAAAAATATGTAATATTCATTAAATACAGTTTATTGTATTTTTCATTGAGTAAATTAAATTAACTGATGACTTTTTTTATGTAGATAATGGGCTGCGCCTCTGAGAAATCTGCAGAAAGAAGGATCAACGCTTTCCCAATGAGAGACATGAGCGGATCAGGAAGAAGTTCGGTGTACACGGAACACAGCGCCGATGCTCCGGTAAAACTCAAAATTATTACATAATATACACACAGATTCAAACTAAACTTTTGATTTCAGTTCTCCGGAGTCCGCAAATTCCTGCTAGCTATCTACATAATTGTGATACTTCTGGTGGTGATCGCTCTTGTCGTGATCACAGTCTTTGCTCCGATCAACGAGTTCATCGAGAACATCATGAACAAAGTGAATTCGTCCTCGTAGAGACACCAGTTCAAAATTTTTCATTTGATCACGACGTTACCCTTCATCGTACCTTTAATTTATCCCCCCATAAAAACACGTTACATCAAATTTACCTCCGTCTCTTGAAATTACCGTTTAACAGTATGTAGAATGTACAGAAATGATTAATTTAATTTAACTCTTATTTTTTTTTTATATACATAACAGAACGTTAAATATTACTTTAAGGCTATATAGAAATACTTTCGTTTTTTTTTCATTATTGTTTTGTTTATTTTTTTTTTGTTTCTCGCTATCAATATTATTCTATAACAATATTAATTCCTTTTCCCTCATAGTTAAGTACCTTATTTAATGTATTTTATATTTTGTTTTGTAAATATAAAATGTTTGTATAAACGTGTCTTTTTTTAAATCACATTTTCGAATTAATACTTATTTTAATAATATTAATTTGTAATCAAAGTTTTTATATTATTTTCATAAATTAATTAGTTTCAATCTAAATTAAAGAACATTATTATTAGCATTTATTAAAGCAACTAAGTAATTACAAAAATATACATAAAATCTCTTACAAATGTCAAAGAAATGAGTAGCTATCAATATTGATATAATAATCGTTAAATATTTATGTAATAATCGTTATTTTCTAATAAAACTAATAAAATATTAAAGATGCATAGGCAACTTAAGTTACAAAAGCAAGGACCTACGAAAATATGCTAAATAAATAAATAATAATAATAATATAATAGTAATTAAAATAGTATTCAACTATATGCAACATTTAATTTGAAATATAATACTTGCATATATTTTGTATATGATAATAAAACATTTTGGCAGATTGTTAAAGGAGTTGCATATACTTCTATTAATTAAAATGGACCCAATTAATGGTTTATGTCTATCTATAGTCGCATGTGTCACGAAAATCTAATACAAAAGTTTGTTGGTTCGATTAGTAAAAAACAACAAAATTTGTGGGGGTCAAAAAGATCTATGTCAATAATAAATTGATATAAAATCTCTTTAAAAAATGGTTTATGTATATTCGATTAATAATTATTATGATCCAAATTATTACATAAACATAAAACTGACACAAATAAAATATATGTAATAATTAATAAAATTTTTGTAAATAATATTTGTACAATATTACTTGTAAAAAATATTATATTAACATATTAAAAAATCAGTGTACATTTAAGTTAATTAATTTTCTTATGTTTCCTTTTTCCACAATTAGTGTTGAAATAAAACAATTTCAACAATATGTCAAAGTGAAAAGTTTATATAGATTTAAAAGCAATTTAACATTTTTTTAACTAAGTATAAAATCAGCATTTTTCAAAAGAATGCCTCAATTTGTCAAACAATGCAGTTTATAAAATGAACATACTGTGATTTGTCATCAAGGAACACACAAAAAAATGTACGATATAAATCACCACAACCTTTGCCATAAAACAATTGCAAATCCATTGAATAATTGAACAATCGAGTGTATAAATGATGCTACAACGATGCGAAACGCAAACAATTGAATTCGAAGAATGGTGAACATGCAACTGTTCTTCAACGTACTTCTCATGAAATACTTCGAAGATTCCAATTGCGTTTACTACATGAATAAAGGAGATGAAAATATTATCGGTGAGATAAAGAATAAACCAATGGTGATTTTCAACCAATTCGACTGTATGGAGTTTTATGAAAACTTCGCTTGTCAAGGTTTCATAATTTCATCGCCGGATCCCATACAAGTTTTGAAAAGTGTCGAGTTTCAACTGAAATACGTTAAATTCGCTCGCTTCAATCGTCGTAAATATTTACTCGTAACAAGTAACGAAACCGAGTTGAATGATGAGGTTTTGAGGATGATACCTAAAGTAGTTTTGGCCATGAAAATGAAGCGAATTGAAGATTGCTATGAGCTATTTACTTTAGAGTATATTGGGACGGATAATCGAACCGTTTCTTTGGGAACTTTATGTGACGGAAACGAATCTATTAAATATGATTCTTTTGGAATCGAGAAAAGGAATTTTATGGGTAAAGTACTCAAGTTGCCGATGTTTTCTACTCCACCTTACGTGGATCTAAGCAGTAAGAAAGGTATTGAATTACCGTTATTTTTGACGTTTTGCGAGAAGTATAATTTCACTGCGAACATGATCTTGGAGGAGGATAAATGGGGAAGTGTTCATGGAAATTTTGTTGGTGTCGGAGCTTTGTACAAAACTGCTATTGGAGCTACAGATCTTACTATGGGTGTATAAAAAAAATGCAGAAATTAAATAGTTTAATGATTGTTTTTGTATGGTTTTTAGGTGGTTATTATCGCATGGAAAAGAGGCATTTCTACAATGATTTTTCTGATTACACAACTCGTTCTGCAGTTAGTGTACTTGTACCAGAACCCAGGTAATCTTAATACTTAAAGTTAACATATAATTATTAATAATCTTTAAAGTAAAGTAAATTATATAAATGTGTTTTTATGGAACCAAGTAACTTGCACAAATTGTTCAAACATTTTGATGCAAAGTTAGTTTTTTATGTAATTGTTAATGGTAATTTGATTTAGATTGATGAGTGGATGGAAAGATTCATTCAGGTCATACACATTGAATACTTGGATTGCAACCATCTTAATGTTCGTGTTTTTGGTGATAGTCAAATACGGGATGGAGATATTTCGAAGAAGGTAAATTTATTGAACTGTAAATATTACTGTTTTTAAACAGAAAATTGCAGATATATTTTACGCAAAAACGTCACAAACCGTTGGGAGATGCTTTGCAACGAGATATTTTATATAATCTCCTTATACCTGCATCAGTCTGTACAAATCAGCCTTCGCATCTTCACCGGATTCGTGATATTGTTTTGCATCTTCTTGGAAGTGTTTTATTCCTGCAGATTAGCCAGCATCATCGCAAAACCAACGTGAGATTAATAATAACTGATAAAATTGTTATCAAAACTATTTCTTTCTTCAGTTACACAGATGTGATCTCAAGCAACGCTGACCTTGAGAAAAGCGAAATCAAAGTAATTGGATTGACGACTGGTTACATTGCCATTATATTGAACGAAGTAATCAATTATTTAATCATCGATTAGATATACTTTATTTCGATTTTAGAAAAAATATCAAAGCATTGTTAAAAGGTTCATCGAGATCGATGATAAAACTTTAATGGAATATTTGGAAGGTACTGAAGATGTTGCAATAGCAGTGGATAATTTAGAAAAAGGTGCGAATTCTGAAGTTTTCACGATCTTCGACTATATTTATTATTTAGGTTATTCGTTCGATGAGTTTGGGATAAATATAAGGACGAGTGATTTGAGCAAATTCCGGTTACTTCCCGGAGAGTTATCCTACGATTATTGCGTCTTCATGGGCACAAAACACTCGTCTTTAATGCCACTATTGAACGAACATTTATCCAGATTAAGAGAGTCAGGATTGATTTACTATTACATGTATGATGTGAGTTATACAATGAAGATTAACATTTCTTTCTTATCATAAATATTGATATTTTGAAGGCGCTGAGAGTGCAGGCCTACAATAAATATTTTATTGTTTCTAATGCCAATCGAAAGGAAAAGAAGGACTACATCAAGTTGAATTTCAACAGTATCGAAGGAGTGTTTCTTTGCTGGGCTATTGGAATTGCCATATCTATTGTACAGTTTTTGAGAGAATTATACACTTACAATTAATATTATTAAGCAAATTATTATTATATAGAGTTTATTCAATATTAATATAATTCACTGTTTTTATAATAGACTTTATTAGTTATTTAAAGATGATGTTTTTCTTGCAGTTGAAAGCTAATTAATCAAAATCTATAGGTGTTCTTGATCTCAAGATATTTATTATAATGTAAAGGTATTTTTCTAGAATAGTCACAATTTAATTATTTGAATTTTAAAAGCTAATCAGATAAAATTCAGTGATTACACACAAATGCTAATAATTTCCTTTTATTTCCTGATTATTCATCTTTAATATCGATACTTTTATATGGTTTGGTCGCTTTGGATTTCAAGATATTTATTAAAATGTAAAAGTGTTGTTGGTTTTCGAATGGCATCAATGTAACTACTTATTGAAATGTTAATAAAATAAAATTTAATAAACCCACATAAATATTAATAGTCTCATTTTATTCCCTAATTATTCTGTTTTAATACAGATGCTTTTATAACATTATAATCGCTCTGAATCTCAAGATATTTATTAAAATCTAAAGGTGTTTGTTTGCGAATGGTTACAATTGAATTAATAATGCTAATTAGAAAAAATCCAGTACTTTCACATAAAAACTAATATTGTCATATTATTCCCTAATTATTCAGCTTTAAGATAAATATTTTCATAAAACTATAATCGCTCGGTATCTTAAGAAATTTATTAAAATGTAAAGGTGTTAATAAGTCTAAGTGAAAAGTTTGTATAGATTTAAAAGCAATTTAATAATACTTTTTTAACTAAATTGGAAATCAGCATTTTTCAAAAGAATGTCTCAATTTGTCAAACGACCGTTACTCAATTTACAAAATGGACGTACTGCGATTTGTAACCAAGGAAACACAAAAAAATGTACAATATAAATCAACCTGTGCCATAAAACAATTGCAAATCCATTGAATAATTGAACATTCGAGGGTATAAATGAAGCTACAACGATGCGCAACGCAAACAATTGAATTCCAAGAATGGTGAACATGCAACTGCTCTTCAACGTACTTCTCATGAAATACTTCGAAGATTCCAATTGCGTTTACTACATGAATAAAGGAGATGCAAATATTATCGGTGAGATAAAGAATAAACCAATGGTGATTTTCAACCAACCCGATTTTATCCAGTATTACGACAACTTCGCTTGTCAAGGTTTCATAATTTCATCGCCAGATCCCATGCAAGTTTTGAAAAGTGTCGAGTTTCAACTGAAATACGTTAAATTCGCACGCTTCAATCGTCGTAAATATTTACTCGTAACAAGTAATGCAACCGAGTTGAATGATGAGGTTTTGAGAATGATACCTAAAGTAGTTTTGGCGATGAAAATCAAGCGAATTGAAGATTGCTTCGAACTATTTACATTAGAGTATATTGGGACGGATAATCGAACCGTTTCTTTGGGAACTTTATGTGACGGAAACGCATCTATTAAATATGATTCTTTTGGAATCGAGAAAAGGAATTTTATGGGTAAAGTAATCAAGTTGCCGATGTTTTCTACTCCACCTTACGTGGATCTAAGCAGTAAGAAAGGTATTGAATTACCGTTATTTTTGACGTTTTGCGAGAAGTATAATTTCACCGCAAACATGATCTTGGAGGAGGATAAATGGGGAAATGTTAATGGAAATTTTGTTGGCATTGGAGCTTTGTACAAAACTGCTATTGGAGCTGCAGATCTTACCATGGGTTATATAAAAAAATAATGCAGAAATTAAATAGTTTAATGATTGTTTTTAGGTGGTTACTATCGCATAGAAAATAGGCATTTCTACAATGATTTTTCGGATTACACAACTCGTTCTGCAGTTAGTGTACTTGTACCTGAACCGAGGTATGATGAAAACTTTGGTGTTATAAAATAATAAGAAAATAACTTAAAATAAGTTTTGGATGATTTTTTTATATATAATTATTAATAGTAATTTGATTTAGATTAATGAGCGGATGGAGAGATTCATTTAGGTCGTACAACAGGAATACTTGGATTGCAACTATCTTAATGTTTGTGTTTTTGGTGATAGTAAAATACGGCATGGAAGTATTTCGAGAAAGGTGAGTTTATTAAAGTTAAATATCACTTTTTTTCATCAGACAATTGCAGATATATTTTACGTAAAAAAGTCGCAAACCGTTGCGAGATGCTTTGCAACGAAATATTTTACATAATTTCCTTATACATGCATCAACCTGTAAAAATCAGTCTTCGTGTCTTCACTGGATTCGTGATATTGTTTTGTATCTTTTTGGAAGTGTTTTATTCCTGCAGATTAGCAAGCATCATTGCGAAACCAATGTGAGAAAAACTTCAATGGTAAGAAAAACTTCTATTTTGTACTTTCAGTTATACTGATGTGATCTCAAACAACGCTGACCTTGAGAAAAGCGGAATCAAAGTAATTGGATTGACGACCGGTTACATCCTCATTGTAATGAACGAAGTAATCAATTATTCAATCATCGATTACATTTACTTAATTTAGATTTTAGAAAAAGTATCAAAGCATTGTTAGTAGGTACATCGAGATCGACGATAAAACTTTGTTGGAATATCTGGAAGGTGCTGAAGATGTTGCAGTAATAGTAGATAACTTAGAAAAAGGTTTAGGTTACTCGTTCGATGAGTTTGGGATAAATATAAGGACGAGTTATTTGAGCAAATTCCGGTTACTTCCCGGGGAGTTATCCTACGATTATTGCGTCTTCATGGGCACAAAACACTCGTCTTTAATGCCGTTATTGAACGAGCATTTATCCAGATTAAGAGAGTCAGGATTGATTTATTATTACATTAATGATGTGAGGTTTACAATGAAGATTAATATATTTTTATTATATAAGTTGATGTTTTGAAGGTGCTGAGAGTGCAGGCCTACAATAAATATTTTATTGTTTCTAATACCAATCAGAAGGCGAAGAAGGATTACATCAAATTGAATTTCAACCGCATCGAAGGAGTGTTTCTCTGCTGGTCTATTGGAATTGCCATATCGATTGTTCAGTTTCTGAAAGAATTATATACAAAATAATACTTTTAAGCACGGATTTTAAAGTAAAATAATAATAATATATAATATTCACAAACAACTCATTTTGTTCTGTAATTATTCAGATTATCAATATTTGTCTCTGATTACAATCGCTATAAATATCAAGATATTAATTATTATGTGTAATGATTATAATTTATTGAAATTTGGAAGCTAATTACATAAAAGGCAGTCATCTCACATGCATATTATTAGGCTCATTTTATTCCCTGATTATTCAACTTTAATGACAATATTTAAATTTTTCAATAAAATAATTGGATTTTACGATAATAAAAATATAATGATGTTACTGTTATTAATAATAAATGAAAAATAAATAGGGCGGAGGTGTCGGGTATATTAACTGGAATCATCGTTCAACAGAGGGCGTACATTGTTCGATTATAATGATCGCCATAAAAGGGGTTTCGTAGAACCAACCCTAACGCTCCGTTTCGCTACAGCAAAGACAGAGGTCTCTGCGTTCGTTCTTCGATCGGGGTTGAAATGAGAGAGTATTGAACCATATATAGCATTTCGCCGCTATAGTCAATTACTACAGAGCACACGCGTTGCGATGAACGCGTAGCATTCGAAGGGGGGAGTAAGAGTGAGATAGAGTGTATGTGTGTGCGAGAGAGAGAAAGAGAGTAGGCATTGCATAACCAGCACAAGCAGTCCGAGCGAGTAAAACCAAGTAGCAAGACGTGCAGACGATCGGACGTCGATGGTCCCACAACCCTCGTTGTCAATTACCCCCAGCGAACTCACTTCATAATTTCAATTATTATTATTATTTTATTCTTATAAATTCCTGTAAATAAAAAGGACAATTCCAATTAACTTTAACTGACAATTTCAGACTGAACAATTTTTAGCCCCTCGCATATACACGCTGCTGTTCGTTGTCCAAAAGCATGCAACAGTTGATTAAGCTATGAATAATAACTAGTGCAATTAGTGTGTAATACGATGTGTATTGTGGTAAGTGTTTTACCGGTCCCGGGGGTGGTATGTGTGTGAATGTTGGGCCTGTGAGGCCACCTGGAGGATTATAGTGCGAGATGGGGCCTTCTAACGACGCCATGGGATCCCTTGCCATCATCCTCATCCTCGTCGTCTCCACGAGCGCTCAACTCGAGGATATTGTTCAGAACCAGTTCGAAGCCGCTTTCCAAGGTAAACTACTACTACTCCACTTAATCTGCAAATCTCAAAAACATCCAACATTTCTTATACATTTCAACCTAATCCCAAGATCTAGTAATCCACCACAAACAAACACGTTTTCATTTTACAATAATAAAATTGTAATAGCAACAAATTTTACACGTTATTAATTCATATTTTCTTCATAATTTATGTCCAATCAACTTTCAGATATTTGAAATAGCAAAAATTATTTCATTAATAATTCTATCAGAGAAAATTATGTAAAAAGGAATTGAATAAAATATTCTTCAGATTATTAAAAAAAAATCATTCATAATTTATATTCAAACAAATATCTAATTAATTAAGGATAGAAAATTGAGTTGTATTAAAAAATTGTACATTTTTTTTTGTAATTATTGTTGTGAAAAATTAAATATATTTTATTCGTAACTTATTCAGCCAATTTTAATGTATTTTCAAAATTATTATTAATTATTCATAATTATTATTATTATTAGCAAAGTAAAATACATTAAATATTTATTATATGAGCGAATTAGAATTTATAATGATAATTATTATAAATTAAATTTTTAATGTAGAATTACGATTCAATGCATTTATTATTTACATTTCGTTTGTTTTACATATGTCCCTTGATTCGCTCAAACGTACTTGATGTTCATAAGAACGTACACTTTTTGAACATTATTGTAGTTTCAATTATATGTATTTATAATAACACCCTGTTTTATATCAGGACTAAGACAATTTTGTATTTTATCAGGTTATATTTGGTACAAAACCATTTAGTTTTCTATTGCGTTAATTGTACTTATTTGTACCACTTCATTTCGCCATTTTCTAATATAAAAACATGAAATATACTAAAGTGGCTAAAAAGGGTTAAAATTTAATAAACACAAAAATTGCCCATACTGTTATTATACTTGCAATTATATAAAATTTTACCTAATGTACTTAATTCAGATAAATATATTTTAATATATATATTGAATATTTAGCAAAACTAATTTATTCTCAAACATTGTACGAATTATCCAAATTACGAACGAAAGAAATTCCGCTATTGAATAAACAAGAGGACATTAGTTGCTAGAAAAAAAAACAATCCTGATGCAAGGGTCGTAAACGCTAAAGGAATGTGTATGGCCCTTAATGCTGCTGTTTCTACTGCAAACGCCAATGAAACTAAAAGGAATGCATATAGCCGTGATAATGGATGTGGCGCAGTTTTTGGGGGAGGATGGAAAAAAGCAAGGAAGGAAAGTATAAGATTGGAAGCTTTTATACTATCGCATAAAATAGATGGCGTGGAAAGCTCAACAGTGCAGAAATATAACATTACCTTACAAAAAAAATAGAAATAAATAATCTTTATTTATTATCCAAAAGACATAATTTAATAACATAAAAAATGTAAATAACAGAAAAAAATGTTATTCTTAATATAGTAAGTATTAATAAATATTTGCACCATTTTTCAACGTCCGACAGTATTGTCTACATGTACACTTTTTTTTGTCTGTCTCTTTTCCAATCAGAAATCCCATATTCTGAAAATGTAGCGTAGTGATAAATCTTCGGAGCGGAGAAAAAAAGTCGCCGCATAAATCATCCCCGTAAGCTCTTAGCGAGAGTAAACTTTTTTTGTCTTCTCTCGTTCACCTTTGAAATTACACATTCATTTTGAAGAGAAAGGTTATTCTATATTAAGCACCCAAAAGTTCGCATATACGGATGAACGCAGACAGAGGAAAAAAGAACTGCGTGAAAGCGAAAGTTATTAGCTTAAAAAAATATATTGATGATGGTCGAATTTTGCTTTTGTGAAGAGATTTTTTTTTATAAAATTAACTGTTGATTAAAAATTAATTCTATGAAGATGAGAATAATACATATAGATTAATAATTATATTAAATTAATAGATATGTACTAAAAGTGCTCGGTTAAAGTACACAAATTGCAGTACATTTATCAGAAAGTAAATTTTAACATAAATGTTCTTATTTGTGAGTTTTATTTCATAGACACGTCTAACTTGACACCATCACTTTTGTTGCTGTTTTTTTGTATTCTTGATTTAACTGGGGGATTTGCAATTTCGGCGCTCCATACCATGGACTGCTGTTTGGTTACCGAGTTCGTACAAACGTACCTAATCATCTAAACGTACAGATTTTTTTTAAATGTCATGCATACCGTATTTCCATGTTATTTCAGTATGAATTATTAAACAACTTTTAGAACTAAATAAAATAGATCATTTGAACAAAAATTTAAATGTTTAATGGCTGACATCGTATTTAGTTTTTTTTTTTGTAAATACGTGTCTCGATATTTGCGCAAATGAACGTACATGTTCATAGGAATGTACACTTTTACGTCAATTCTTTTTTGACATCGTTTTTATGTTTCTTTTTGACAAATACGTGTCTTTAATTTCCCACAAACGTATATGTTCATGTGAACGTACACTTTTTCGATATTATATTTATTATTTGTTTCGATGACACGTACCTCTATGTTTACACAAACGTACATGTTCATATGAACGTACGCTTTTTCGTCATCTAATATCATGTAAGTGGGGTCTAACAAAAGTTCGCTTAGTTGGCTGAAAAAAAAACAAACAAAAAATATTTTAACATATTTAATTTTCATCCTTTTATAATTTCTCAACATAATTTCCATTTATTTCAATACATTTCTTAAGTCGGTAGAGCCACTATTCAAAACATTCGTCAAAATCGGCTGGTTGTTCGTTTTTACAGTAGTGTGAGTTTCCCTTTTTTCTGGTCTCCCAACAAATTTTTGAAAACTTGTGGTAAGCAAGTTTCTATATACCACTTAGCAGTTACCGTCTGGCCAGTTTCCAGTGGGATAGCAGCTACCACTTTTGCTCTGGTAAAGTAACTTGACACCATCACTTTTGTAGCTGATTTTCGTTGTCTTGCTTTAACTGGGGGGGATTTGCATCTTCTGCGCTCCATACCATGGACTGCTGTTTGGTCTCCGGATCGTACTTATATAACCAAGATTTATCACCTGTTATTATTTTCCTAAAGTTGCTAGACTCTCCATTTTCAAATATTTCTAAACAAACTCGTGCCATTTTTCGGTCGTCATTTAAAATTCCTGAAACCCATCGTGCGGATTTCTTCGTGTAGCCCAAGTAATGACTTAATATTCTCGACACAGCCATGGCATTCAAGCCTAGTTCATCACCTATCATTTCTTGTGTCATTCTTGGATCTTCGTCAATTTTTGCCTTTGCCAGGGCTACATTTGTGTCGTCGGTGAAAGATTTCGGGACACCATCACGAGATTCTTCCTCAACAGAAAAATGCTCGGTTTGGAATCTTAGAAACTACTTGGAAATGGTCATAAGGAATGATGCATTCACTCCATATAAATTTTGGTATTCCTGAAAAATTTGCATAGGCTTTAGTTGATTTCGAAAACCGTAGGGAATGGTAAAACAATTTTTTGCAGTGTTGGTGGTGGAATTTCTACCAACATTACATCACTAATCTTGCATTTTCTCCTATCCATTCTTACCGATCTTCTTAAAATTTTACATCAAATAATGTTAGACTTTAACAAATTGAGAAACAACTTTTGTTTTTTCAGAAACAAATGTTAACTTAAACAGAAGTTAAATTATAAATGTGAATAAAACTGACTATTGATGTGACTCTCATCATTGTATGATTGTGCTCAATAGTTATGTACGTATTATCGAATGTATATTAAATATTGCCTATATTAATTATAATTAATACATTCAGTTGTAACAAATTGAATGCAGTTTGTTAAGAAGTGTAAATTTTGCTCGGTTCCAGTGCGTACGAATTAATTTCAATTAAAGTTTGATTGTTAGTTTCACGAAGTGAACAAAGTTTACATTATCATGATATAGTGCAGTTGGTAATTAGGATGGTAACTTTGAATGTGCGGAGCCCGGGTTTCCTCCGCCCGGAGGATTGACCCCTGATGATAATTTCTTGTTCTGCGCAAAATTTGTTCATAAATTATAGGAGTAAACAGTATGTTTCTGCTGTTTACACACAGCCAATGTGCATATATACACAAATAATATATACATGCCGTCGCTGGACATGCAACCAAATTCATCATCCCAATAATTCACTGCGGTCACCAGAAATCCGCTGCAACGATTGCTTTTTACTCTAATTTACGACCGTTCATTTAAAACGTTTTGCTTCGAATACTATGATATATAATAATATTTTGGCTTTATGAACAATGAACTTTTAGTACTAAAGACATTTGAAAATCTATAAATTAATCAATTTTGTGATAAACAAATTGTTATAATTATATATATTTTATTTAACAAAAAAAAAATATTTTTGGGCGATTACACGCTACCTTGTTATGGTTCAGTCATGTTTTCACGAGACTTTCGCAGCGCATGACGGTGGCATCCGCCTGTTAGGGTTGTAATGAGTAAATCAATTCCTGCACAAAAGGACCTCCGAGCGTCACGCAAACTCTGTGCTAGTCCTTTCGAAATCTCGGCGACATGCAAATCTTCTTACTTATTGCTGTAATGGAGGTGTCCATCAAGTAGGGTATCACATAAATATGCAGTAGGAACTGACAGAAAAGCATCACAGTAAATAACGTTTTGATAGAAATTTGTGGTTCGTATTCATGTTAACTATTTGAATTCTCATCGTTAAAAGTAACGTTTTGATAAAAACTGTTAGTTTATATAGTGGCGCCTAACGTGGGGCACTTTAATTGTTGAAAATATAACGTTCTGATAGAAACTAGTAGTTTGTATATTGGCGTCTAACGTGGGGCACTTTCATCGTTAAATGTAATGCTTTGATAGAAACTACTAGTTTACATAACTTTAACAGATTAATAGACAAATCTAAATCAATATTTATTGGCGTCCAACGTGGGGCACTTCTTCTTTCAATATGTTTAATTATCGTAGAATGTTAATTGAGAAATAATTTGTTAGATTTGAGATTTGATAGAGGATGCGAGGAATGATGAAGAGGCAATAACTATGTTACGTTAGAACGACTGATGGGAGGTTCGGAATCTATAGGGGTGTTCAGAACTGATTGTATCTTTGACTTAGGTTGGCAACGAGGAAATTGAGAGGACAGCAGAGGAGAGTGGAGAGGTTTTTATTGCATTTATCGACCTCATCCGACATGCTTCGCGGAGAACGTTAGTTGGGATTTCACGAAAGGGAAAAGAACAAGTAGGTAATGGTGTGCATGTCGCTGAGAGATTGAACAAATTTGACGAGAATTTGAAATATATCTTCTAACAAATGACCGAACAGAATGATACAATTATGGCTACACTATAAAGCTATGTTATTGCTATAGTTACTGCTACTAATATATTACTTTATTACTATTAAAATACAAATACTACTATTACTATATACTATTATAGTACATTACTGTTACTATTACTATATAATTTACTGTTGTTTTTTTTTTCAAATTAAAACGAACTACAGCCAAACGAATGAAACCACATCAACGTATGACTCGCTACATTTCTCAAGAAAAAACAAATCCAGCTTTAATATATATCTTTCGAATCCATTTAATCTATTATAGTTTCTGAGAAAATCACTAAAATGTGAAAACAGTGCTTTTTGAATGTTAGTTTTTCATTTTTTCAATGGGAATTACAGTCAAATGAATACTCGCTACAAGTAAATATTTTATTTATTATTTAAAGGAAATAATTTGGTTCGTTGTGCATTTGGTAAAGATAGAATAAAAAAAACAAAGTAAAATAAAACATGAATATAGATTGACGCATTCGAATTCCATTTGCTATCGATTATTACAACATTTCCAATTTGTGTGCAAATGCATTTCCTCTGAGACACCCGTAAACAAGCTCTTTATCGATGAAATAATAAACGTACGTGTATTATTACACAACCTAATCGATGTGGTTTTTCTTTCATTTTCCCCATTTACTTCAGACGTTCGTTATTGCCGTAATATAAATTACAGCTGCATGAATTTATTTACCATCACTCTGTAGCAAAAACATCGAGGTTGGTTCAGAATATATAGAACGTAGTAAAATCGGCATTACTGCGTGGCTCCGGGCTCTCCGACTCCACCAACTTAATTCCATGTCAAACTTGGTTTTACTGCGCGAAATTAACCAAACCGAACGTAAAATTGCATTAAAGCTTCGCCGCTTTATGCGACGATCCGTTTTCGCAATTTTAGATAAAAGAAAATATAAATAAATGAAAAAAAAGTAAACTAAACTAAATTGCGAAAGCTCGATATGCAAAATGCCCGAGTTTAAAACGTTGCTGTTATGCAGTTTAATTACTGTTCGTTCCTTTAATAGTCTAATTCCAACTCGCAGCGATAATTGCATAACAGTTACATTTACTGATACTTCACGTTCAACTATTATCACAAAAAAAAAACAACTATGGACATCGTTTTATCTAGGAAATTGATTTATCACACTTTCATTAGAAAAATCGTACTAGGTTTTCATTCATATACAAAAAATATACTATATATTATAAAGGGAAGAAAAAAAGATATTTTACGAAGTATCTGGTTTTCAAATGTTCATGTTCGTATTGTATTTAGATCACAATCTAAGCTTTTGTGCGTCAAGAGAAAGAATATTCTCCCTATTCACTTTATCTGCTTTCGTATAATAATATTACAAAAGCAATTGTGTTTCGCGGCTTCGGGAGATAGAAAAAAATATATAGCTCAAGAATGGAAGTATAGTATTTTCTTTTCTGTATTATACTTATTATGATATCAAAAAATTTAATGTTATTATTGTTAAAATAACTTAAAAATTACAATAAAACTGGTAGGAATATAAAGTTAATTTAAACTTAAATATTAATGTTTTAATTATAAATAAAGAAAATTATATAAAAATGAAAATAATTATGTATAATTGTAAAGATATAAAATTGATTAATCAAATTGAGGTTGTAAATTAAAGTGTTAAGAAAGGTAATTAAAAATGAATTTAGAACTTTGACAAATTCGAGGAAAATTAGTATCACTTGTATAAATGGTGAACCATTCGTCTTGATGATAAGAGAGAGAGCTCGACGTTCGTTTGGAAAAGTTTTCGCCTCTATCAACTGCAAAGCGAAATACGAAAGAAAAAGTAAAAAGATACTAAATCTAAAGACAAATTGCACTAAAAACTCCGGAATGTAAAGTGAGTGACAAATGCAGTACAAAGAACAGTAAATAAATAGGTCCATTAGTGTATCATAACATATCGTCCCGTCGTCCATCATTCATCCTTAAGTCTAGTTAGACATGAACATGATTTACGATACTGGAGCATTTGAAAAAAGAGAGAAAAAAAAAATGGAAACAGTTCGAGGGGTGCAGAAGTTGTGGTTTGCATAATTCACAACAGTACCTGGAACATGATGGCATGTCGCAGCTTGAGAAACTTTTCGTTTTCGATCGATGCGTGAAAGGAGGAAAAAAAAATGAAAACGATCAAAATGGTTATTTATTCTACTAATTGTGAATAAATTTTCAATGTGAATTTTTAAGTTTATATGTCGTATATATTCGTCAAGAGACCTGTAATGCGAAGGGGTTATGACGAATATATTCGTCATTAGAGGAAACACTTCATACAATGCATCACTCCACTCCTAATTTCCTTGGAAATTTTTGTTTATTTCAATTACGTTGTAAACTATAAATTGCATCAAACTAATACTCTAAATGCATCCAGGGAATACTGAATTCTTAATGAACGAAACGCGAAGGTGTTGTTAACTAAGACGACATTATCAGTCTCTCCGAGATGTGTACTTTGTTAGCTGAAAATTGAATTTTCCGGATGGGTAATTCGATTGTTAATGAAGCAGTCACTCGCAGCAATTACGAAGTGTTGGGTCTGAAGGGTGGTAGTTACCTCTAGGGTACGCGTGTGTGTATATATGTATACAAATTTGTAATTTTGTTTTTGCTTCGAAGTTACAAGTTCAAGTTACATACTGCACCGAAGTAATCCAGTTCGAGCGAGGCGCGTGTTATTTAATTCTCCGCAGAATCCCAGAATTCCCTGATTAAAAACCATCATATATTCGATGGAGTAAAGCAATTAACGCATCCCAGTCCAATTTCAACCAATTGCCAATATTTCATCAACCTGTGCATTGCTTATTTTTTTTTTTATATTTTACTATAATTTTATTCATATAACAAAATTACTAAGTTTACATAGTTTTTTTAATGATATAACGTGTTGTATGATAATTGCTTGTAAAAGTGCTAGCATCTATAGTAAGCAACTACCCGGTAACCATAGCAACTATCATTAACAACCAAATCGCGTTATTTGCAACAGTTACGTATTTAACACTTAGGCTTCAGACGTAATTGAATTTTGAGACCCTCTAAATATGTTCAGTACCAAATGGTTTTGAAAGGTCACGTTAAAGCATAAATAGTTTTCATTAAATTACTGCAGTGACTGTTTCAAGTGATACACGTTTCATTTCTTTGATAAATTCTTTTGGGTGCTCGTGTTTGATTTGATGGAATCGAGATGTAGCCAAGTTCGTCGGGATGTGATGGAACTGCGAGGCTCGTACAATCAATTAAATAAACATAGCTCGAGGTAGTTTCTGAGCAAAGTTTGGAGTAGGCAAAGATCTCAGCTGCCGTCGTCTGTAAGCTTCATCGACGTGCTAAACTTTATATTTCATGCATCTAGGAAGTGCTTTGAACGGATACCGTTTTCGTGCAAATACGAAGACCTCCGTTCTACAAAAAAAAGCAGGATACATACTTTGATAACGCCAAGTGTTAATCATACGTTGTTTATGTACATTAGCTAAAAAAAAATCCTTTTCGTCCTCTCCCAAAGGGTAGATAAGATTTTTTTAAAATTTTATTAGCAGAATTACTGCCTATATTTTATATTTTTTACGCAGACTTTATTACGAACACCCTGAGATTACAGACATTTCGGGCGAAATGTCCACTTTGAGCCTTACTGCTGAACCTTGTTTTTTTTTTAATTACCGAACGTGCAATACTCAACACACAATACATATATACCTCGTTTTACACGGTACTACACGTTTTCGCTTTTACACGTTTTTTTATAAATCATTTTCATTTTATTTGCATTTAAATAATAAAAGAATTGAAATTATTTTTTTTTGCATACTTTTCGATTTACACGGTTTTGCATATAAAAAGTTACAATTTTGATTTACACGTTTTTCTCTGGAACATATCTACCATGTAAATCGGGGCATAAATGTACTGTTATTTGGATGAAACATTTATTTCGCATTACTTACTTATTACGAATTCAATTATTATTTGACCTAATTAGAATTGAATTGTATTCGGACTTGAATCATTTACATAAAATAGTCATATTCACATTTTCAGATAAATTACATGCAATTATTTCGGAATTGTTAATGAAGCGAATTGAATAAACGCTAACTTCAAATTCGAATTTATATTTAATACTATTTAGGATTAAATTCGTTAATCTCAAAAAGATTAAAAACACTATATTAATGAAAATAATTTCATAAAATTCATGAACGTAAAAATTATAATTCTATTAATTAATTTTTTTTTTAATTTGGTTTAGAAAGCACAAATTAAAGCTTTGTATTTATGTAAATATAAAATAAAGTAATTCAATTGAACTTAACATTATATAAGACTTTTTTTTATGAAAGTTTGATAAGCTGTACTGTGCAAAGTTTAACAGAGGAAATAATTGGTGTTTCAAGTAGGCGTTGTTAACGTCGTGTACAGTTGTGGTTAATTGGTTGGAGGGTGTGCGCAAACAAAGAGAGAAAACTGTCTGTTATTTATAATGTTAATTAAATGTGACTTTAACGAGAGCGAATGGAATCTGTCTCCAGTTTGTTATTATCAATGTTAATATATAATATGTATATGAATATGTATGTATAAGGATTGTCTCTCGATGTACGTGACACTCTTCGATAGTCAGGATATATCTCCATGGATACAGATTTGTCAACGGCAGGAGTTTCGGTGTAACAAAGCGCGTGTTCGCTAATCCCAAACTTCAATGACGAGCTTAGCGAACGCCGACGTCCTAACCATTTCTGTATCCATCCAAGCGATCCATCCATTTGTGATAACAACACCAGGGCAGACAATTGTCTTTAGGTAATTCCATAATAATTAAGAACTTTTCCGTGCACTTTATTACCAATTATAGCTATTGTAATCTAACTACTTTTAAAATAAATTATAGGACAACAATATTTCCATTAATTTCTATGAGACGTTGGAACGATAGAAAGTAACAAACGACAGAACGGTAAAAAATAAGGTGTCGATAGAAGCATAAAGAGATGAAATGAAAATTGGTCACGATGACTTCGATCAATGTCACAGTTATGTCACTGAACATTACGATTACGCCAGGACTCTGTCACGATGACGTCTATTAATGACACAAGTTGATGACATCGATTGTCATTATAATTATGACATCAGTCAAAGTCACGATGACATAACCTCAAGATGATGTCAGGTCAACGTCATAATCTTGATACAATTATTCAAGCTACACCCAATAGTCGTTCAATTTTTATCATTTTTCGCGTATTATATATTTGGTTACCCTAAAATATGATAAAAAAAACCCTTTTGGGGATCCTCAATATGCGCTCAAGTGTATCTTGTTTAATGACATCAATAAACATTAAAATTCTTTGAGCAAAAGTATAGTGCAAAAAAAGATGAAAAAGCGCAAGATTTAGAAGATTACATTCTTGATGAGTCATCTTTGCGCCTATAGAGAATGGTCAATGCGCCGGGTAAATAAATTTATAAAGAGAATTAGTATTTCTAATTTATCAAATTATAAAGTACATTTACATTATTCACCCGTATTCTACTCTCCATTTCAATTACCTAATGAAAGTATCCGTCAGGGAATATTCTCGTCTAATCTATATATTACTATTCTACTATTATGTAATAAATAGTAAATTGAAATTTCTCAAAGAAGTTCATGAAAACATGAAATACATAATAAAATAATGATTCTTTACAGACAGAGATAATGAAAACGAATGATTCATACCTCTATTTCAGTTCATATTTTATATATGTACAGAGAAGATGAGTTGAGTGAATAAACCTGTATGATGTTATTAAAAAATCTCTTTAAAATCGGAAACGAGGCGGACTTGAAAAAGTTGGCCACATCGAGTGGACGAACAGGGCTTTCAATTTCATTATTTTCTATGTTCTCGCGTTTTATGCATTTTCCACAATGGCAAATAGCGATTAAGTGCGCACTTCTGATGGGGTCATGTATAGTCCGACGCTAGACTTCAAGTCCATAAATTGTATGGGTCCAAGTTTATAGCCATGTATACTATAGGCTCGATCTCTAACAACAATGTGATAGCGAATGCAAATTTGTATTCATTCAAAAGACTACTTTTGCAATTTCAATTGTACTAAATTCATGAGTATTTTCAAGTTGTGGATTAAATTTTTAATGTTGCTTGCATCGGACATTAAGCATCAAGGATTGTAGTCTAAATAGCTTCGAGGGTGAATAAATCTACCCTAAAGTGCCGTTTGCATCCGATGCAAAGCATTTGATGTATAGTTCAATAAATACATTTATATAATACAAGTTTGAAAACGAGTGTATGTTTAATTTGGACAAAACTATGCATATAACGGAAGAAGTAATAATATATAGAATTCCATGTTATTTCAACAAATAATGTAGTTAACAAAAAGATTTTCGACTCGTATTTTGTGGAATTCCGGATATTGAAAAGAATCTGAGGTCGGAGCGACCAAACAAAGAGGATTCCGCTAGTCGAGTTGACAGGAAAAGGGCATTCCAAATGGAGAGTTCTCCAGATTCTTGTAATTCATAAATACGAACATAAAAAACACAAGAAACTAAACAATAAATGAATTGTTTAAATATATAACTGAAATCTGTTGAAAGTCTTAAGTATTATTAAATATGAATGGAAGAGAAATTGTATTGTGCTGCAAATTGAATAGTAAATATACTTAATAAGTTGAATTAATTGTGGAATATTCAGGTAATTTAGAACAATTGCAGCTTTAGTTGTTAAGATTTCTTTGTTCGGGAAGAAACTCGAGACTTTATGGAATTCGATGTACGAAGAACAATGCGAACGAACGAATAATTTCGCGCTTTTTGATAATGCACACACCTGGAGAATTTCGTACTACGATTTTCGTCGCCTTGGAAACAGGTGCGATAATTAACTTGCTGGAATTATCGTTGTAGCTAACAACGGACCTGCATGTATCTTGTAATTAACAAACCATCAAAACTTCTACGTGAACTTACGTTAAATATAGTGCATAAGACCTTTGCTAATTCTCAATTTATAGTTAAAACTTAATTAATTGTTGTTCTTTAGTAATTTATATAAGTAAATTTTTCTTAGTTGAATTTTGAGACGTGTAAAATGTTACATCATTATGGATTACAACTATAATCTTTGCGTGGCGATTGCAATCAGCGATTTATACAAAATGTATAAGCATCGCATCCCTCCGCAGAATATTTAAGCGAGGGCATAAATTATGAATGCCATTAAAGTCGGCATTCTTTATTTATGCTCTGCGCATAAAATTTTACCATTTTTTTCTTTCGCTTCTTCTTCTTCTACTTGCGGTTTTCTTTGCTCCCTTCTTTTGCGCATTCATCGCTGCATTCCGGCTAATTTATTGCTGGGTTTAAAGCGGACTTTTATTTATATCCATATTTTATGTTGCAAATCGAAGCAACTTCTTCCTCATATCTCCCTGTTACCAATTGCCCTTATCTATTTTATGTGAATTTTGAAAACATATTTCAACTGCATGACTCATTCTGTCATAGCTGACTCATTCTGTGGCTCTGAAGTAAAGAATTAAAATCATAATATCATGTAACATTCTTATAGGCAGGAAGTTAAAAAAAATATATTTGTGGCTCTAATTTTTTAATTGTGAAAATCATATTCCTTAATAAAACTTTGCCGAACTCTACTACATGTATTATAGAAAATATTTTCTATATTTGATTAATTTTTAAGAACTTTATTCAACATATTTCAAATATCTGATAAATTTTTTTAATAATTTCTTGTATAGTAACTAGGGTTTCCATTAGTAATAAACGCTTTTACAGATAATAAATTATCGGTAAATTTTCACAACAAATACAGGTAATTAAATTATTTGGTTGTAAATGAATGAACTAAATTTTAATTTTATACTAAATGAAACAGATTATTTTTGCACAATCCAAAAAAAAACCGGTAATTTACATGCTAACCGGTTTTTATTTAAAATATTTACCTGTAAAAGAAAATCTTGGTAATTTTGTATGTCTTGATAGTATTTTCTTAAAAATTTTAATAAATTGAATTTATCTTAAAATCCATCAACTAATTGGTATACATTTATATTACAAAAATTGAATTACAAAATATTGATAAATTGAAATTAAAACATACATACTAACATAGTTAATACAACATTTATATAAACCATAAAGTATATTTCAATATTTACTAAGGTTTCTTATTCTGGCGCGAAGTTTGTATTAATTGTGTAAGTACACATTCTGCCTCTAAATTATAAAGTGTTCAAATATATTTTTACATCCGACAAACATTATAATCAATTTAATAATGAAAAATCGAAAATAATGAATAAATTTATATAAAACTTATATGAACTTTCTATTAATTTTTGTTTTATTTCTTTGGAATTTAAGTTTCCATTTTAATAAATTAACAAATATTTAATGGAAATGCATATGTAAGTAGATTTTTTTGTAAATTATAAAATAAGGAAATCTTTTATTTATAATTGATAAATATTTCTATTTAGCGTTAATACGTGCTCAAATTAATAAGCAAATATAGTGTTTGCGTTTTTGGTTTCAATACTCCAACTCAATTACAGTGAATATTAACACGAATTTAGCACGTAAATATGTGTACCAAAACATTATTAGATTAAACACATTATACTATTTGCACTAATAATGTAAACTTCAATTATTATACCTGTTACAAATAAAATAAATCATGCATTAATAAACATATAATAATTTATTGGTATGAAAATTTAACAAAACTTAAACTTTTTTTTATTATTATTAAAGCAATCTATCATCTGACATAGATATCAAGCCTTATGAATGTGTTAAAAAGAAAAATAAAAAAAGGACACTATAATACTTAATGAAGAAACGATCCAGCAACCCCACTTCACATATACAATAATTATTTATGCAAACATTGATTTATTGATTATTAAAATCGGTTGGGTAAGTCTTGCGGTTTAAACCTCTTCATTCTTCGACGATGACCTGCAGTATGCAACAGCTCCGTAGCCAGTTGGTTTGGGTTGGCCAATTATGGTATCTTGTGCTAGCCTTTGCTAGCCCTCAGATTGAGACATTTTCTCTTTGTTGTTGTTAAGATAATCTGTGCAACCTTCCAATGTACTGGAAAAATGCCAAGGATGGCATTAAAAATAAGTGTAACATTTCTCAGACCAGCAGTTGACAGCTGCCTCAGAACCTCTGATGTAATTAAATCATAACCTGGCGATTTTTTATATTTCAATCCATACCGTATCATCAATTCCCTGACTTTAAATGGATTTATTGGAAACTTTAATATAAATAAAAATATAAGCCAAAAGGCAGAGTTGTAGCCCTTTGTAACTGTTTTATTGAATTTTTGTAGGAAAAACAATATTGATATTACGAAATTATTAATAATGAGTAAAAACAATAAATAAGGAACTTACTTAGTAGGTTGTGAATAAAAAAATATCATTTTCATAAATCTTTAATTGATTTAAACAAAAATTAAGATAATTAGTAAAATTTTAGTACTTCAAAATATTTAATTTTAACGATGGTTTCCGAATGTGTATTAGTTAATAATTAGAAGAAAATTGTTTTGAATTGTTGTAATAATAAATAATGTAATTAGTAATAATTTAGTGTATTAACATATTTGAGTTTAATGTTTTTTGAGAGAAATATCTTATTTTATGAAATGCAGTAATGAATTCAAAACAAATGGAACTAATTACAGTATTTCAACACATTTGAAGGTAATTATAATTTAGAATGTGTTTGAACTAATATAAAATACTAATTGATTCGTTTGATAGTTGTAAGCGTGTCGGATGTTTAAGTGAATACAAAACTAATTTCGATGTTAAATCGAGGAGCATTTGAAAAGCGGTTGATATGATTTGCGCAAACTTTGTCTCGACAACCAACTCAATTTGCCAAGCAATTTAGAGGGCTTTCAGATATATAAACATTTCTGATAACATTAACCGAAAGTTATCCGCGCACTGCGAACAATCAGTCATCCACTAATTACCCAACTCCAGGTTTCCAAATGGAAACGTACCTTCATAGCACGGATCCGAGCCTCCTGCATTATCATTTTAGATTGTGCTCTCCTCCTCACTCGTCGCAAACTCGCTCCACGAAAGAAACTTTTTTCCCCGGAACTTTCGATTTTTTTCTCTCCCTTCATCTTCCTTGCTTTGAGGGGCTGAGAACTCGTTTATTTTCTTCTCTACATCTGGCAGAATTTTATTTCCTCGAAATGCTCTTTTACGGCAGTCTCGAATCCTCCCTCAAGTTGAAGAAGTATATTGGCAGGACCTGCTGATATAATTACCTCCTCTAGACGCGTTCCCATTTTATACAGTTAGAGGGAAATGGGATGATTTCGTTATGCGATCGGTTTTTTTTTTCTGTTGTTTGTTTCATCCTTCGATCCTTTTTTTTTTCTTTCTCTCGTTTTATCGACGCACGGTTAAATGCGAATGATTAGAGACGTGATTGAGTTTCATTTGCAAATCCTGATTCCAGGAACGAAACGCGCAGATTGCAATTGGCTTCCAGGACAATAAACGCTCGCGTTCGATTCGCATTGCTTTTAATAACGTTCCTTTCATTCGAGAATCCACTTAAAATTGCCATTCCTATTTGCAATATAGGACCGAGCACATTACCTTATGGAACAACCGTACATTGAATTGCAACAAACAAAAGCAATATTTGATATTTTCATTTATTTTCAGTACTTGACTGAAACCAAATGCAATGCAAATTAAGCTACTTGTTTTCTTGTAATTAATATTTTAATCATCTCACTCAAATCATACATTATTTTAAATAAATTGCTTATTAACATTTGAAATTAAGACTCATAATATTATTAAGAAATTTTAATTAATTACCTTACTTTTTCGGACCATAAGTCGTACCTCTAATTTATGGTACGATTTTGAAAACAAAATATATGACGCAATTCAATTTTTGGAAGATTTTTTTAGTACTTTGGTCTAAAAAATATAGTAATTAATTAAAATAATGAAGTTTTCTGTAATTGGCCTATATCGATCGGCCAATTGAATTTGTAATTAATTGAAAATATTAAATACTAAATTAGTAATTAATAATTTCGCGGACGCCGTTGTGCAAATTATTGTATTAATTACTGCGTTTTGCGAAACCGCAGATCGGTTAACAAATTAAAATCGAAATGAATATTTAACTGATATTTTTTTGTATAGAAACACAAATATAAAATATATTAATAATTTAAACGTTATGAAAATGTATAGTTCATAAATAATTGATGTAACTTATTCACTTACTTTGTTATATTATATTGCAGCGATCAGCATCCTTTTTGGAGCAAAGAGTCAATTGACTGTTAAAGTTCTACAATTCCTGTTTTTACTAGTGAAATGATTTTTTTTTTGATTCTACTGAAAAAACTGAGACCCGCAATTTCTTACAAAAAGAGCCGCATGTGCCCTTCCCTTATATATAGCGACGTATGTTGTTATTAAGTTGATACATAAACGTTGAATACAAATAATACTAACTATTATGTGAGGTATTAATAATAGAGCTAAAATATATTATAGAAGGTTTTTTTTAATAAAGTTTCACTAATTATAATGTGGATTAAATTAGTCCGGATTCGCTACTGTCCGGTTTGAATTGAGAAAAAAAAATTCTCTTTAAGCAGTTTTTGTTTAGTTCCACAATTACCCGCAATATTTGAGGTATGAATAATATAATGAGAAGTCTAAAATAGATAAAATATACATAAAGGTATAAAGGTTTTTAATAAAATTTCACTAATTATTATGTGGCTTAAATTAATCCGGGTTAGCTATATTCAGGTTGGAATTGAACAAAAAGAATCTCTTTAAACAGTTTTTGTGTGTTTTTAATAAAGTTTCATTAATTATAATGTGGCTTCAATTAGTCCAGATTCGCTATAGTCCGGTTTGAATTGAGCAAAAAAAATAGTTCTCTTTAAGTATTTTTTGTACGCTTTATGTTTGTATGTATTATAATTCCAAAATTACCCGCACTATTTGAGGAATAAATAAAATAATGAGAAGTCTAAACCAGCAAACATATACATAAAAGTATAAAGGTTTTTAATAAAATTTCACTAATATAACGAGGCTTAAATTAGTCCGGATTTGCTATATTCCGGTTGGAATTAAACAAAATAAATCTCTTTAAACAGTTTTTGTGTGTTTTTAATAAAGTTTCATTAATTATAATGTGGCTTCAATTAGTCCGGTTTGAATTGAGCAAAAAAAATAGTTCTCTTTAAGCAGTTTTTGTACGCTTTATGTTTTTATGTATTATAGTTAGAAAATTACCCGCACTATTTGAGGTATAAATAAAATAATGAGAAGTCTAAAACAGCAAACATATACATAAAAGTATAAAGGTTTTTAATAAAATTTCACTAATTATTATGTGGCTTAAATTAATCCGGATTAGCTATAGTCCGGTTGGAATTGAACAAAAAGAATCTCTTTAAACAGTTTTTGTGTGTTTTTAAGAAAGTTTCATTAATTATAATGTGGCTTCAATTAGTCCAAATTCACTATAGTCCGGTTTGAATTGAGCAAAAAAAATAGTTCTCTTTAAGTAGTTTTTGTACGCTTTATGTAAAAATAAAATAAAATAATGAGAAGTCTAAAACAGCAAACATATACATAAAAGTATAAAGGTTTTTAATAAAATTTCACTAATATAATGAGTGTGTGTGTGTGTGTGTTTTTAATAAAGTTTCATTAATTATGATGTGGCTTCAATTAGTCCAGATTAGCTATAGTCCGGTATGAATTGAGCATCAAAATATTTCTCTTTAAACATATTTTGTACGCCTTATATTTGTATGTATTTAATTTCTTAATTAGTCGGTTACAAACAGTCCAAGATAATGGTTACCCGCACTAAGTGGGGTGTAAATAAAATAATGAGGAGTCTAAAAGAGCTAGAGTATATTATATTAGAAGTTTTTTTTTATAAAGTTTTACTAATTATAATGTGTCTTCAATTAGTCCGAATTTGCTATAGTCCGGTTTGAATTGAACATAAAATATATTTCTCTTTAAACAGATTTTGTACATTTTACGATTGTATGCATTTAGTTCTTCAATTAATACCGTTACAAACAGTATGAGATAATGGCGATTACACGCACTATGCAAGGTAATGAATAAAAAAAACATTAGAAAGGTTTTCGATAATGCAGGAATATCGTGTAGATTTCGATGACCTTGTCAATGTCAAAAGATTGAATGAGTCTAGACGAATTATACAATTGAACATTCGTGTAGAAATATCTATTTTTGTTGTTGTGCTATGGAAGTATTTAAAGATAGATTAGTGTCCTTAAATATCGTATTAAGGAAAGTTGATGTTCGGAATGGTTGTGTCGTGTCCGGTGGTCGTTCATTAGAATGCGTAATGTCACTTTGCGGATGGTTAATCTGGGAAAGGGGAGTAATTGAGAAATCGAATTAATCCGGAGACCATTTTCCGAAGCCACTTTAATCCGGACCTTAGTTTTTGTATTTTTCTTTTCTCTCTCTCTCTCTCCCTTTCCTTCCTCATTTTGTGTTCACGTGAACTTAATTGGAAGCGAAACACAGCGGTCAGGGTTGCCGTCCGTTGCCAGGACAACAGGGCCAAACATGCCCTCACCTGACGCCACCAAGACATTGATTGCTAGGAAACACATGCCGCCTCCGTCGCCGCCCTCGCTCCGAATCCCACATCATACGCCCTACGCAAACCAAATATACGCAAGGCGCGAGAATCGCGTGGGCGCTACACATAACGTGCGGGAAATTCGAAATCGATAATTACGCAATTAATGAACTATCAAACGCACATAAATGATTAATTAACTGCAGCATAAAGTGTCCTTCATTCTAATAAAAAAGAAACTGCTTTCATCATCATCAACAGGAATTGCTACATCCAGAATTGCTGCATGTTATCAAAGGATAGATAATCATATACAACTGAATAATATTTGCAGTATTCCCAACATTACTTATTCTCATTTTCTCCTCGAGTCGAGAATTTCTCTGCAATATTTTCATTTCGTCGCGCATCTCTCGAGTGGTTTTGATTAAAAATGGTCGCACCTTTTCATCTCACACAGGCTTATTACACACCAAACTTATTGCCTTTCATTTGAAAAATAACTGAAGATTGGAAATACTCTAATTACTTTTTTTCAAGAACCCTTAAGTTTGAGACTTATTTATTAATATTGATATCAAATCTTAATCAATATCTGGTAAGTTCTCACACAGGCTTATTTCCACACCAAACTTATTATTTATTACAAAAACTCTTAAGTTTGTTACTTATTCATTAACATTGATATAAAATCTTAATCTTCTAAGTTCAAATCTGTATTGATTTTATTGTATAAATGTACGAAAATACTGAGTATGATGAATATTGATTAAATGTTACCGTTTCGTTTGTATAACTCAACGAAAATAACATAATTTAATATTGATTGAACGTTATAGTCATGAATAATAAAATAAAAATACGAAGAAAGCTTTCTGTAGCTTATTTTAATAAAATATTCATTGCTCCATTAGTTTGTCAATGATTCAGAAGTTTTTCAAACTCATTACTTACGTTTTTGGGAAATCAGATAAGAATTAAATGCATATTTATGAAATGTCCACATGATTTATATAATTAATGCCTTTTTATTAAATTACACCAAAATCAATATGAATTCTTGCATTTTTATTTTATTATAAAACAAAAAACACTTAATAAAAGAAATATCTTAAAATTGTTAAAATACTTATGGGTTAATATTATTTACATTGCTTGAATTAAACGACACTAATGTACAAAAAATAATTATCATTGGAATTGTTTCAACGAATGAATCGAACGATAATCGTTTAAAACGATTAAATATAAATTTCTTATATTCGATATAATAACACTATATAGTATATGGACGTAGCGTGGAAAGTAATCAAGCCCAAATGATAAATCGATCTATTATTTATAAATCGCATCTTCGTAATGGATCTTCGAGGGTGAACAACTGGAAAGATTCTATTTGATAAATATGAATGAATCGTTTGGGTGGGTTAATCAATTAAAGAAAAATACACATTTCGCTAAAAATAAATGATAATTGTGATATGATTTATTGATATTCCAATAATTATAATCCGGACAAAAAGATTTCGGTCATTACTTAACCTTTTTGGACCAAATTAGGTTAAAATAAAGATTGTTCAATTAATAAACATTTAAAAAGAATAATTCAACTAAATACATTCATTTCATAAATGGTGAGAGAACTAAATGATTTTTACATGAAGTATGCATAATAATGGATATTTTAAATCACCTTCAGTTGATGAAACTCTGACGATATTTTCAACAATGTAATTTAACTTTCGCGCTGCTCCGAGAGGAAAATTGAAACTTCAGAAATTGCTGTAAATTAACATTATTTAATGAATCACTTAAATTTAACTTAAGAAATTAACTTCACTTTATTATCGGCATATCCATTTAATTATAAAACTTTTGTCTCTCAATATGATATAATATTCATAAATACCTCGCATAGTACGGGTAATTGGTTTAGCCTTTATACCGCACTAATTGAGGACTTTGAAACCATATATAAAAAAAAGTGTGTTTTGAATATTTCAAACCGGAATACAGTGAATCAGGACTGATAGAATCCGCACAATGCGAGGTATTACTGTATTTCGAATTGCTTGCAGCGTTTCTTTGAACATGAATTATTTTATTTTAACCGGTTTTTCCCAAATTACTGGTAAAGTTTGATAGGTAATTTCGGTATTGATCGGTATGAATTCGATAAAGCTGAAATAGTTTTGTGTTTTTTAAGTAAATACATCAGGATTTTTTTTCTTTATTAGAACGAAAGCTTTGGTGAATTAGTAATAGGATTTAAACTAATTTAAAATACAAGTTTTATTTTTTAATTTAATCAATATAATATCATATTAATTGACGTTATTTTGAAGTTTGAATGAAAAGATCAATACTTTCAAAGCAATGGAAATTCACTCTTTTTGTTTTGGATTGGTCATAAAATAATGGCGTTTCCAGTTTGTGCGGTTGCAGATATATTGTCATTTTTTTTTAGCCGGACAATGAAAACTTCCCATATGAATACACGGACGTTATTTTAAATAATCTATAGCTCCCACATCAATACAAGCTCTCATATATATGAATGAATACATTCACATTCGACAAACCATTTCATTGATAAAATAAATTAAAAAAAAAAAAAAACATTGAATTTTTCCCAGTTGCAAATTTATTATCCCTTTAAAACGATGACCAAAAAAGTAATGGCTTTAGGTCATCTTTACTTGATGAAAATGAGATTAAATAATTGATGAAAACACCTTTTGCTTTGGTAGAAGAGATGAAAAAGAAAAACCCTCTACGTTTGATATATCTGAGAAGAAAAACACGAAGAAGGAAATCGCATCAAAATGGATTAGGTTATTATAGGACGAGGGTCAGGAAATGGCTGATGTTGCCCTCGTCAGTGTTATCGATCTTCTCATTTGCGCAAACAAGTTTCAAGCAGTGAATGCCACAATGGGAAAACTGCACATTTCTTCTATCTATTTAGGGGGGAGATTAATTTAGTTCCTGCCTCGAGGCAGACTGGAAAGAAAAATGAGCATCTTATTATGATTTACTAGCCGGAGCGGCAAAACTTGGTCTCATTCAATGGTATAATTATGTATACGAAACTTTAAGTTGGAGAAGAACACCAGAAGCATCTCCGCTACTTCGCAAAGAAAAGAAAGAAAGAAAAGTCATTCTTCCTGCTTGTATTTATTATATTTATATATATGCAATGTAAGAAGAGAATTAAATTAAATTTTAGTATTTATGGAATCGCGATGGAACTTCGGAGATAATTTCGTTTATGTTTGCGAAAGGGCTTAATTAAAATTCTTTCCAATTATCTTATTAAGAAACTCCGCTTCGGAGGATGCCGCGCGATTTTTATGCTTAAACTATTTCGTTTGACTTTAATTACTCACAATTTGCATACGATTATTCCACATTTTGTTATCTTAAATAAGATTTTTTTGTAACGTCTTTAATTAGCAACAATTCAATTAGATTTATAAAGAAAATTTACTTGCAGTTCAATTATTATCCCCAGTTTTGTAATTTTTCAATAAGTTTGTTAATATGAATTAATGTAATATAAATAAGTAAAAGTAATAATGAATTGTTAAAGGCAAGACTTTGTAGATTAAATAAATTGATCTGTTGTAAAAGAATACTTAAATAAACGGATGCACTCAGAGGACATATGTTAAACATTTTACACTACAACTAAGTCATATGTGAACATAATAGAAGTTTAGTAATTAATATTTATTAAACAAACTTTGTCATTTCTTGATGAATTTTTAATATGAATTGTTAAAGAAACAACTTTGTATATTAAATAAATTGAGCTATAACAATATTTAAATAAACTACAACTAAGTCCTATGTAAACACAATTGCAGCATTAGTGTATCTCTTGTATCGTTAAACGTCCGTATCATAAATCAGATTCATTGCAAGTCGCGCATGGAAATTCCAATATCCACTTAAAATATAAAAATCTTCGCACAAACTGCACGTGGACGTGATACAAGCAAAATGCGAGTTTGATGCCAACATCCGAAGACCCTGAAATAATTTAAATAACAACTTGCCCACGAATTTACATTCATCCCAAGTCCAAGCGAACTGCTGCAAAGCTTTTACGATCTTGTAATGTTGTCTCTAACATCTCAAGAGATTTCAAAATACATATGTTATTGGTATTAAAAATAATAAATTATTCAAATCATTGAATTTATACATGATGTAATGCTGCGTCCGCACTGTGCATTTTATGATATATACCGTATTTCCAAAAGTATAAGACGCAGATTAATTTTGGGAACAGAAATTTGAAAAAAAAAATATGATTTGGCAATTTTTTTACTTAATTTGAGTATAATTTCTATACAAATTACAGAAATAATTAATATTTAGAAAAATAATTGTTTTTTTTTTAATTTATAAAAAATATGAACATTTTTTAAAGTTTTAGAAAAGCTAAAAATTATTTTTCAATTCATATTTGTATGTGAATGCTCAAAGTGCAGTTGTATCTTGGTGTAAAAGTTTGTTTATATTCAATCGAAGTTGAATCTTTTCATGTTTCCGATCAGAGGATATAGCAGAAATCGATTATTAGTTATCAAAGGCGGCCGTGCGTCCCGAACAAATATTGTTTAGGCAAAAGGGATCGGATCTACAAAGGGCGCAGCGAGTGAGCACAGACGGTCCGAGGATGTGTGGGAATATCCTAAGATGCGACCTGTCGGCTTTAAAAGGGGTTGGTCGTGCCTAGTGGGGTGGCAGTGGCGGCGACGACGGAAATCCCTATAAGAAGGAAACGTCAATTTCTCGTGCGCAGAAATATTATTCGATTTCGTCTGGACCGGAATCCTGCGACTGACGGAAACTGGACGCTGAAAATGGCCTAGGTTTATCTATATAGGCCATCCACTTTTAGGAGGGGACGGATAGGAGATAGGGTCCACTTCGAATTGGGATTGAGGACAAAAAAATATTGCTACCGAGGGGGCTGCGAAGCCGGGGACTTATTATCCGTGATTGCGAATTGAAATGAAATTCCTGAACGGACTTTCATCGCTTTCGTTTCCTTTCTGCTCATTCCAAAATACAAAAAAAAAAAAGAAGAAAAGAAACTATTGATCGAAAAAGACCTGATCGTGTTCGTTAATTACAGCAGCGTCAATGATTATGGTTTTCGTTGTTCAATGGATATTCGAGATTGCAATTGGTACCAAGAGCAGCGCGTAAATCCAATTATTTTGGTCAATACGTCCAAAGCGCAGAATACATTCAACTTTGCCCTTTGAACTTTAATAACATTAAATTATCCTGCTGGACGTAACATTCAATGCGTCCTTCCACATTGCAAGTCAACCAAAGCACACAATCATCGTTTTTTTATTGTTTCCTTATCTGATAAAAGTGCAAACGAATAGTTTCATCACTAATATTGAACATTTGTGTAATTTTCCTCCACAACTTCTTTAATATGATCTTCGGTCCTCCTGAGCATGATTTGTTGGTCAAGATGAAATTTTTCAAAGAAAATCAGTGCTACAACAACATAAAAAATATTCATGGAAATCTGTATTAACGGAAGAAAGAAAACAGTTTTGACGTACATTTCTTAAATTGTTAATTAAATGTTGTTATAAGCAATTCGATAACAAAACATAAGTATTAATATATGTTTGCGATAATCAGCGGTAATAATTGTATAATTGTCAACAAGTAATTAAAATAGTTTTACTAATCCTATAATTATTTTGAAGTATTGTGACTTTAATATTGCATCCATATACTATTTCCATCAGGAATGCTAAATACAATTGACAATTCAATTGCAGCTGTCACTTTGGTCATCTTGTCCATCTTCACAATGTCACGTAATACATAATTATCAAGTAAATAATTATCACGTTAATAATACTGGTGCCAACGTCAGGCTGCAGTAATAACTGAAGTGAGTATAATATCGATCATTTAGTGATAGTATATGTATCATTTAATGAATTGGTAATAATTGGTATAACTTTAAAACTATATAAGAAAAAATTGATAGTGTGGATTAACACAATTTCACGAAGATCTAAATGTTATTGTTTTTAATTCTTAATTATTCATTAATAATTTGCATTAAAAGAGAAACGCGTAAACTTGGGGTGATTTAAAAAAACAACGTTAACTTAACACGACGTTAAAATGTTTGCAGCGTGATTAAGATGTGGGGATAATGAAACCAACAACCACTTTAAAACTGAACACCATTAATCAATGTTAATGCTGCACAAATTCAACTTTATTTCATTCATTAATTAAAAAGTAATTACAGACCAAACAAAAAAATACTGCCTCACTCGATCCGAACGCAATTTATCATTCTTTATTTCGTCGGCATTAGCATTTCTAAGTATATTTACACACGTCCTCGAAACTTGCCAACAGCAGCATTAAATAAAGCGCACAAAAAATAAATAAATGGGGGGAGGCTTTGAAGTGGAAGACTCACCCTTACGGTTGTTTGAAAATGAGCGGGAGCTGTTGTATTTTGCTGGTACGGAGATTATTCTGGATTATCCAACATTATGCATCAACTTTTTCTTCAACTGGATGTTGGCAACAGTGGAGTAGCAGCAGCACCCTCGTTTCATTTTTGTTCTTTCTTTATGTCTTTCGTCGAGTATGGTACGAAATTTGGGAAAATCGCTGTTCCTGAAATTACGCAGCTGCACTTCCTGTTCGGACCGACAAATTCCACTTTACGATTTTCCGCCGCAATCGTTGCGAGTGCCATTTGCTTTTAATTGCATCATTTGAAAGTCATCAGTGTTTGGTAACTTTAAGTTGGTATTAACAATAATTATTTCGAAATGCTAGTGTTATTATCACTGTCCACGTACGAAATAATTGGATGGAAAATTGTAGAAGACAAAGAACTTGTACCTTGTGGAACTCCTTATTAAATTAAACTGTTTTGTTTGTGAATGAGATTTTACATTTAATTTTACACAAATGTTTAAATATTACAAGACGCAGTGAAAATTAACAATATAGTATTAGATAGTATTTTGAGTTTAACATCAAATTATTGGTATTGACTCAATAAATCCGAAAAAAACAAGCATAACACGGAAGTATACTACTTGGTGATTAATAAAAATAATTTGGTCAAATGATAATTTGTAACAAAATATGGCTTATTTTATGGTAATACAGTATACTATAGACCAGGGTCAGCAACTTTTTTTTATTTTGATAGCTAACATCCATAATTTCTCATCAAAAGAGCCGCAAGTTGCCGACCCTTGGTACAAAATTCTTTTGTAGCAATCACAAAATGGTGACACGTCTTATTTTTAACAATAACGCTTTTTTTCTTACTATTTAATATTTCTCTTATAATTTTTCTGTTATATTAATTCGTTTGAAATTCGTTATTAAAAAAAAATATATAATCTACATTATATGTTGCAAGATAATAAATGTACGTTGTCAGCTTGTGACAGTTATATAAACAAGTATTACTGTAACTAAATTTAAAAATAAAATCCCCCAAGTATATGTTTGCAGATAATTTTCATACGGATAGAGGACGTGACAATGGGACAAAAGATGAAAGAGGAAAATGAACAAAAAAAAACCCTCTGTACGTCCCGAGAAAGAGTGAAAAGAGGGACAGAAGAACATCGCCATTCATCCATTGTTTCGCACATTTGTACAAACTTGATAAAAAAAAAAACACAACAATTCCACATATCCAACAAATTCATTCATTCTTTCCGCGTATTTCCGAAAAGCATTATTACAAATAAATTGTTCAATTTGATTATACAGGTAAAAACATAACATTTATTCGAACGATAATATTCATAAAACAAAATGTTTAATTTCCATTAAATTGCATATGAATATCGCTTGGGGCTTACTTGAGAAACTTGAATTTATGTGAAATGTTTTCATTTTTCTTTTTTTCAATTATATAAAAATCATTCATATCAAATAACATATAAAACGTAATTTACGTTGTTTAATTTTTAACTTATATTAATATTTCATACGTAAATGAAATGAATAAACTCATAACTGGAGATAATTGTGTTTATGAGGTAACAAATCCGTGCGAATCTGCAGAATAAAGAAGCTGTAAAAATTCGACTTAACTATTTATGGGACCCAGAAGGCGGTCTAAAAGTAATAGTTTTTTTTTTAAAGTACCCAATAGGGATTTCATCATTTTGGAAGTAATATTATTTGGAGGATCCTCAACTAATAAATTTGGGGCCCACAACTCGAGGGCCCCATACAAACATTGTTTAAGGTACCTCGACTGACACTGCGGGGCTTCAATTAACTCAAATTAACTATAGAAAGGGGCCATGGGCTGCAATCCATAAATCCGCCTCTGCTAATGCTACTGTTGTTGCTAATTATTGCTTTGTTAATCATTTAGGTGATTCAAGTGCTTCTAATGGCTTACTCCTATTTATAATTGGAGTGAATTCCGGTAGGTCAAAAATGTATGAAAAAGAAATGGGATGATCCGGGTGTATTGGAGCGGAATTCATAATAAATGAGCTGTCGTCCTTTCTATTCGTACATTTGCGTTTCTGTTTATTTCGAATGATGGTTTGTGGGATTCATTATCTATTGATGGAACATTTATTTGCGTGGGCTTCAATCTGATTTCGTAATATCTACATATATTTTCGACACGCAACTTTACTTCCTCTAGATCAGTGATTCCCAAAGTGGTCTGTATCAACCCCCCAGGGGTCTATGACAACCTGCAAGGGGTCTACGTCAGCGAAAAAAAATACAAATACTGATAGTACCTATTTACTTACATTATATTATCTTATAATATAAAGACATAGACATTATTTATAAAGGTATAAAATTGTGTAAGTTGTAGGATGTAGGATGTAGGCATTCGCTTTGTATCCGCAATATATTCTGAACTTGTAATAACCTGCACATAATGATATACCAGTATCATACGCGCAGTCTCAGAGCAAAGATCTTAATAATTATAAAGATGTCACAATATAAATAATAAATTTACAAAAAATCAATATCAGGTAAGTAGGGGGGGGTCTATTCTTATTCTGATTTTTGAAACTAGTTTTACGAATAAAAATTAATTTGATGTATTTATATTAATTTATGTTCTATTAATGTACATTCGTATATCAAAATATGTATTGTATTTCTGTGAGTACGTCATTGCAAAAAAATATTTTTAAATTGTACGTTCATCTACAGATGTAGATAAGCTACAAGAATGGCTTAAAAAATGGAGAATAGACGTTAACGAAATGAAATCCGTGCATATCACATTGACGCTAAAGAAAGACACCTGCCTAAAGCAACAAAAGTCAAATATCTAGGCATGGATCTCACTTGGAAAGATCACTGGCTTCTAGGGAATAAGTCGGAATTATCATTGGAAAACAAATTACTTATATACAAAGTAATACTGAAACCAGTATGGACGTATGGTATCCAATTGTGGGGTGCGGCCAGTAAAATGAACATAAAAATTATAGGTCCCAAGGTTTGTCAGGAATAAACAAATACACGAAGATCTACATATAGATATGGTCAAGGATACAATAGCAACATTTTGTAGCAGATACCAAGATAAGCTGGAGTCAAATACAAATGTTATGGCTATTGGCCTACTCGACAACAGTGAAACCGCAAATAGGCTGAAACGTTGCAAACCACTAGATTTAGTATATATATTTAAGTAATTATTAATGTTCAAATCATCATAATGGTAATCTATCCACCGGGAAAGATTATCCAATTAATGTCAACCGCGATCATAAATTTACTCAATGTTCACATTGATGAACAGATTGTGAATAAAATTATACGACATAAAACAAAATTGTACGTTCATGTGAATGTACTCTTAGTTAATTATCTTAATTATTCTTGGCAATAAACTAGCACGTATATAACAAAAAATTGAAATGCTATAATTTAGATGGAAATTCACTATCCAATAAACGTACATTTGTATAATATTACTAAGTATATTTAATGAGCTTCATAATTATTTTCAAATTGTTTGCTGCTATGAATTAATAGTACGTTCGTGCGAAAAAAAAACTAACACGTATTTGACAAATAAATGTATAATTTATATGGAAGTTCATCATCCAATTGACGTAAAATATTTTGAGTACATAAGAGCACTAAATGTATTCAATGTGCACTACAATTATTTTCAAAGTGTACGTTCGTGTGAATTAATCCTATAATGCCAAACAACGTTATGAAATAAAAACCAGCAGAGTCTAACAAATATATGATCACTATGGTAACAAAGTGAAAACAAAAAGAAAAGAAAATTGGGGTGTCATGTGTTTCGTGCGTTTAATATCCTCCGCACTGAATCATCGTAACACCATATGGAGGACGTCCATGTGTCATCGAATTACGTAACATCCCTCAAATACAGCGATACACGCACCGCAGACCTCCAATTAGGCTCGCATTAGGTAGTATTAGATAATTTCTTAATCGAGGTAATCTCCAAGAGAGATCGCTGAACAGCTGCAACGTTAATCCTTCGTCCTCGATTTCCTCTTTTTCTTCAAATTGTATTACGTAGATCCAAAGTAGGATTAACATTAAACCTTTACAGATAATACTAATTACGTCATCTTACGAAGAACAAATGAATTGTTCACGAATTTAAAAAATACAGTAGTTTTGACTGTAGATTTAATTACATTTTTTTAAAAATATTCCTACGCACATATTTTTTATTTAGAAACGGTATATTCATATTCACCCTTCGATAAATAATAATCAAGTACGCACCGATGAAAAATAACGCGAAAATTCGGATCCATCGCAGCGGAATGCTTTTATGAATATTAACAAATTTATTCATATATTATTTTCGCATTTAATGATTTGATGGTGGCGGAATGGGGGAAAATAGCAAAAAATTGTACGAGAGAGAGAGGGAGATGGAATCAACGAGCGGACGATATTTGCATAACTATTTTATTGGACGCGGCGGGATTATGTAATCGCTCTTGGCAACCGAAATCTAGGTCTCCTGCCAAATGTTGAAACGAATTGCAAAAATAGGCCAGCCACTTATCTTATAGTATAAGTATAAAAAAAAGTGTCTGTTAAAATCTCATGCCGATTAATTTTTATGTCATTGTTAACTCGATTTGGGTTAAGGTTAGGTTCTTTAGGTTAGGTTAGGTTTGTCAAATATTGATAGGTTATGTAGTGTATCATAGGTCAGTTTTGGTTATGTTAGGTTAGGTCTAATTAAGTTAGTCTGGAACTTCAGTAAACTTAACCCAAAATCAAATCAGTTAGAAGTTTCTTGGTGTTTATTTATTTTCATTTTAAATCAGAATTTTAAATTTAAGAAAGTACATTAACATGAAATAATATTTTCAGATTTGGTTGGTTTAAGATTATTATTAGATTCTTTAGTTTAGGTTAGGTTTGTCAAATATTGATAGGATATGTAGTACATAATAGATCAATTTTGGTTATGATAGGATAGGATATATTATAGGTTAAGTTAGGTTACGTCTAATTAGGTTAGTTTAGATCTTCTGTAAACTTCTCCTAACCTAGAATTGAATCTGGTAAAATTTTAACAAAAAAATGGATATAAGGGATTTTTTTTCAGGAAAAAGACTGAAAATTGAACAAATTTGAGGGGATAAGTATTCAGTTTTATTTTTTTATTTGAAAAAACTTGGTTATCAAATTAGATAATTTTCTTTACAAAAAAAAAACGCTTTTAAAAATCGTCAAGTAATATAGAAATACTAGTATACAATTAAATTTAAAGTAAAGAAGATCAAAATATTTGAATCAAGTTTAATCTAGTGATTGCAAAATGAGAAATTTAATTTTCGTATTATGTGTATTACATTCTAAGTTATTAAGTAAGTAGTGGAGAGATACGTACATAAACTAAGTAGAATATTTTTTATGTTTATTAAAAGCTTCATGTAATTAAGCACAGAATGATTGAAAGAAATTTTATAAAATATGCGTTGCAAAGGTGGGACGTCGGTCTTTGTGTCTGGTGCAGACAAAGCTCTCCCTAATTAATGATCTGAATAGCAGAGCAGATTAATTAGGGACGAACTTTGCATATTAATACGATGAAGTATTGCCTGATGAAGTCGAACGCAGAAACGATACGACAGGAAAATCTAACGTAACATAAAGAAAAGGATTAAATTCATGACCGGTATACAAAATAATGGTACACGAGAACACACAATGGGTATGAAAGATAAGCGAAATATAGGACACGATTTTTTTTTAAATATTTGTTTTTTTATTAATCCTTCGGTTTATTATTGTTCGGAACAAGGACGTAAACCGGGATTTTTCGTTGAGCCTTCCTGTGTGTTTTTTTTATTAAATAAATTCACTACATGCAGGACTCCAAATTAAGTTTTATCTGTGTTTTCAGGACGATGCAATCACGGCAGTCCCTGTATGCAGCTCTGCTATGATCTGCACGATGGGATGTACGAGTGCGGATGCAAAGCAGGATTCCTGCTGCACGACGATGGATACAGTTGTTATGGTAAGTAGCTTTCACATTGTTGTTGTTGTTTGAAATTTTGTTTTGTCCTTCCTTTTTTTGCGTACAATCATTTTAAGGACTATTAAATCCTCCCGCCCTCCACGGTCTTTGCAAGCAATTACGTGACTCCACTTCACGACACGAAATTTTAATTAACCTTTTGCTTTACGTAATTGTAATTATTTTGTCTTAGTTTCAACGTTAAACGAGACAAATTATATTAAGTCCTGTTTTAATAAATGTTATATTAAGAAAAATTACAATGAAAGAAAAAAATATAATAATTTAGTAATTCGAAACAATTCTTATTAAATGAAGTTTCTTGTATTTCTTAATATTTAAAAAAAAAATTATTATATTAACTCTAAGTCATTTGTCAAAGTCTACTATTTATTAAATCTTGAAAAAAAAAAATGGAATCAAAGAAAATATGAAAATTCTATAAATCTATTCAAAGATCTAAACATTTACTACAAAAGTTTAGATCTTTGAATAGATTTATTACAAAATTACATTTACTACAAAAGTTTAGATCTTTGAATAGATCATAAAATCAGTTTTAAAATTATTTTAAATTTTACTTTTTATTTTATTACAATATAGACAAAAAGTTTACTTCAAGCAATTATTTTTATATTATTAAACTTACAACAAACATTCGTTTATTATTTATATTAATTATTTTTTTAATCTACGCATTTCTTCAATAATCAACGAACTATAATATATTTGATAAAGTTGTAGTTTCAAAATCTATTATAAATTGTATACAATCACGAAAATTTAGTTTTGACAATCAATTAACTATAAGTTTTACATCTTTGCTTATTATAGGAAAACGGTAATAGTGTCAAATCTCATAATATTAAAGCCTGTACTTTTGGCTTTAATTAGAGTGTTTACAGTTAAATTTTGCATTTCTCGTTATGGAATATTACGCTAAAATGTGAGAACTATTTCTTTGAACTTTGAACAGTAATAGATTTAAATCATACAATATAAATACATGAATTTCTGTAGTTTCCCTTTAATTAAAGCATTAATTAGCATTGAATTTGGTTATCCAATAATATGATAGAACGTGGAGACATTACTTTTGAGCCTAAACAATGTTTTTCAAATTTGATAGTTAATCAACTTAAAAACGTTACTAGTTGCAAATCTATCAATATACGCATAATAAAGCTTGTACCTCTGACTTTAATTATTGTATTCATAATTGTGTTTCGCAATTACGATTATTTATAATATGATAAAACGTGAGGACACTATTTTTGGCATTAATTAAAATTCATAGTTGATTTTAGCATTTTTGGTTATGGAATAATACGATAAAACTTGAAGACACTACTTATTTAAGCCTTGAAAATATTTTTACAAAATTGACAGATTATTACAGTAAAGCAGTAATAGTGACAAGTCTCATAATATACCTATATTAAAGCTTGTACTTTAGGCTTTAATTATAGTATTCATAGTTAAGTATAGCATTTGTCATTTTCGATTAATAAGAAAAAATGTGAAGGCACTTCTTTTTAGAGACATTTAATTTGAAAGCTTATTACAGGAAAACAGTACTAGTGACAAATCTCATAATATACTTATATTAAAGCTTGTACTTTTAGCTTCAACTAGAGCATTCACGGTTAAGTATAGCGTTTGTCTTTGAACTATAAAAAAGCTATTTAATTTTTGGTACCTTATTACACAAACACAGTAATAGTTGTAAATCTTACAATATGCACGCATTAAGTTCTATATATTTCATTTTAATTCATAAGCATTAAATTTAGTATAATGTAATAATATTGAAATACATTTGGATGAGGCAACGGTGAATTACGCAACGAAAATGCTTCTAATTTAGAAATACTAATGAAACAAAAATGAAAACACTTATGTCATTAGGCGCGATAATTAATAAACAAGGCGTCTCTGCAATTAATTTGTTGTTGTTATTTTTTCAGTATTTTGGTTATTTCATTCGAGTCACGCAAATGTTAAAAAAAATAGAAGTCCTGACAGTAACAAATTCGTCCGGTAATTTGGGGTCTTCCTAATTCCGTTTATTTGACCAAAACCTGTCAAAGGCAAAACATAATTTATATCCTTTCTCACACACACACGTACATTCGACGATGTTCCAATATTTCAGTGTCATCCGCGTCTTCAATAAATCATACGATCTAATTTAATTAAATCGTCTTTCGCGAACCACGAAAAATGTAATAAATACATATTTCCAAATGAAATTCAATTTTCTAAATGAATATGTTTTTCTTTTATCAGATATTCATCATGAAAAATTGAAATAAATTAATCAATTTATAGTAAATTCAATGTTAAAAAGTAAAAAAGAAATCGTCAACTTTTTGATGTGCAATTATAAATTGATCTGTAGGAAATAATAGATACTCTTATTATACGATTAATTTGTACGGTGTTGTATGTAACTCGTGTTATAAGTGGATTTATACAAACTTCTTTTAACGAAATTAATTCAAACATCGTTATATGTAAAACGTGTTAGAAGAAACTGATTCAACACTCATATAACACGATTTATTAGTAGCGTGTTAGATGGAAACCGCGCTATGTGAATGCGGCGTTTTATTACGAATAGAATTAAGTTTAAATTATTCATTATTTTAATATTTTTTCAGCGAAAAATTCATTATTTCTCGCACATTATTAAATAAATCCATCCATCCATAGTGATTATGAAGGATACGCAATTTCGAAGTTAATTGCATTTAACTGATCGATGAACGTTGCATTTCATTAGATCCTTACAGTTCAAATTTAACATCCACTTAAAGTTATGACATGATTCACTTACAATTATTTTAAATTGAAAAGTAATTTTATTTAAGTTCATTTTCCTACCCAGTGTTTTTTAATACACATACACACTATTATTCACAGCAATTCAATTTTACAGATAATTATCTAATGTAATGTAATAGACTACTGCGATTAATAAAAATATCAATTTAAAGAAAAAAGATTTTTTTTCCATACTCATTTTTTGTAGCTTCGTTACTCGCGTGGCGTCTAAGAAACTATTTTACTAATCCATCAATTATGTAGTAATCAGTTAATATTTTATTAAATATAAGAAATATGAACTGTTTATCAACGATTTTACAAAATTTTTAAATTTTGTTTACATATAATTTAATATTTTAGAAACCAATGACTTTTATTTATATTTTTAATAAAATATGTTAATATTAAACTACGTTAGTCCTTTTACAATTCAACCTAATCCATGTTCTCATCCTTCCCCCTTAAACTTCTCGCAGAAATTCCCGGAATTTAATTACATCCTCACTTTCCTCCATACATTACACGATACGCATTATATAATTTTGCTCGTAGGCAAACTGCAGATCATATCGATTGATGTGTTTTGTTGCGTCTTTCGTAAACTTCTAAATGGAGCTTCGCAAGTAGAAAAAGAAGGAAAAGATAAAAAAAAAATAAAAATAAAATAATAGACATGAATGGAATATTGATTTCTTTTGTGCCCTCATCCGACCATCCGATACAGCTGCTCCGACGTTTCTTATAAAAGACCCATCAATCTTGTTCTACTCTTCAAGCCATTTACCAACTGCAATGAAGCACCTCAAACTTTTTTTTTTTTGATATTACTTATTAGTTTCTTTGTAGACAGCTATTCACAAAATTCTTTTAGTTTTAATATTTTGTTATACAACGGTACCTCGCATAGTGCTGTTATAGTACGGTTTGGAAAGAAAAGAAGATATTCTAGAAAAATAGTACACAAAATAATTTTTCATATATAAATTATCGTTTTTTATTCTGCACAAAGAGAAGTCTTAAAGTCCTCGATTAGTCCGGTTTCAAACTAAATTAATTAACCGCACTATACGAGATAGACAGTATACATTTAGTCTTATTTCAAGAAAAAATATTTAAAAGAAATACATTTTACTAATTTTATCTTCAAAGTGATGTAAAAAAGTGAAAATAAATTAGTTTCCCAGAATGGACCAATGGTTTAGTATTAGTTGTCTCATGTATAACTTAATAAAAATGTAAACTTTATGTACACACAATTCACTGTATCATCTTTACTTCATTTTTGTTCGTTTTTAACAGAGTCAAATAAGAAATAGTTATACCTCGCATAGTCTAGTTTCAAACACTATAATACGATTTGAAAAAAAATAACAAAGTAAAAAGAAATTCTAGAAAAATCGTAGACAAATTTAGTTTTCATACATACACTATCATTTTTCCAGCGCAAAATTAGACTTAGTCAATTAGTCCGGTTTCAAACTAAATCAATTACCCGCACAATGCGAGTCTTATTTAAAAATTATAAAGGGAATCAATGTTACTAATGATGTAAAAAAGTTAAAATAAATTTGTTTCCCAGGATGGACCAATGGTTTAGTATTAGTTATCTCATGTACAACTTGTAGTCTTTGTTTTTGTTCGTTAAATAATGAAAATGTATAAAATTTATTAAAAATTAATGATTTTAGTTTATAGATTGTTTCCAAATTAAGATATTGGCGCCGGTCCAAATTAGGCAACTTTCAACCGTATGAATTAGTTATTGTATACATTTACAGCTAATTTTAGTGTACTATATATTTGATTATATTTCTAGGCTTGAAAGATGTCAGAATAAAAAGCAGTTTAAATTTTTAAAAAGGTTTATTTTTTGATAAGAGAGCAAGATTTGCATACTACTTAAAAATAACTCGATCCGCTTTTAAATCCGATTTATTCAAGGATTAGCCTGTTCGCTCATTAAACTGATTATTCTGTAGCATTCACTAGATCCTGTCACACACACACACAAAAATGTTATTCCTAAAATTAACATTAACCAGCAATTAGAAAATGTTGTGACGTTTATATAATTGTTTGAGATTACCAAAAGAACAAAACCAAATTTAAAAAAAAAACTATTTAATGGAAAGAAGGGTGAATAATTGGCAGGCGTTTTGATAATGGCTTGGTGGGACCTGAAAAATACAGGACAACAGGTATTAATGGATGCAGGAAACCGTAAATCGATATTCCGTTAGGGCTGGAAAACCGGGTTTACACAATGGAAAAGCAGACGAGACGCGCGCTCTAATCATTATGCGAAAATCCAGCGTTTCGTAACTCTACCTTCACATAATTATTTATCGATTGCATTCAAATGGTTTTATAATTTACAATTTTTCAGTCGTTTAATTATATTTTTTTTTTACACATTTTTTGAACTGTCAACCAAAATCTATTAGCCAAATTTATTAATTAGTATACACATTTTATCAAATAAATCTTCTAGATAATTTTTGAAAATACAAGATACCTCGCATAGTGCGGGTAATCTGTTTCGTCAATATCCCTAACTGTTTGAAACCGGACAAATCGAGGACTTTAAAACCGCATATAAATTAACAGCACAAAAAGAAAACTGAGTGTATAGCGAAAAAACTATCATGTATGTATAAAAATAAATATTTGATCTAATAATTTAATTTGTTTTAAAATTTCCATACCGTAGTATAGTTAATCCATACTGATCGAAGCCGCACTATGCTAGGTATAGCTACATTTAGTAAATTTAGTTTAATATAATTTCAGTTCTAAGTTAAATGTCTTATTTTATTGTAAAAACGTTTTCAAAATATTCATAAATTATTTCAAAATCTAAAATTAGATTAAATAATTGAAGAAAAAAAATCTGTTATAAACATCCAAATTACATCATTTTACATTTATATTACACAAATCTATATACTATTTTCATGATAAAATAATCACGAATCACAGCAATCTGATTTTATTTTCATATTTAATTTATTAAGAAATGGAAATAAGAAATTTATGAGTACTTTATTAATATACTTATTTAGGAGGACGAAAAACTAAAATTTAAATTAATAAAATATAGTTATTACGAGAATAATCGCAGTTAACGTGAATAAATAAATTATAAATACATAAAGTTAAGATTTTAAATGGCCTGAAAGTGCATCGAGCATTAAATAATTCAACGATTCATAAAAGCATAATGAAAATTGTAGCATTAAGAACTTTTAGTTAGTTTTTAACTTAGGAAATACACATAAATGTTAAAATATTTAATGGTAAACTTTTGGTATATGGTAAACCAAAGAATTTATAAAATAAATCATGAGTCATGATACAGTAAACTTTCATATAATGCTCTTGCAACGTGGTTTTAATAAGAAAGTTGACTGTGTACTATAAAGACTATTTTCCATTAATTCAAAATACTTTATAGACATCAATTTATATTAGTTTATTACGCATGAAACGTCCGATTTCGAACTGAAAATTTGGTTTATTATATCTCAAACAATAAATAGTATAATTAACTTGTACCTAATGTACTCTTGCAACGCGGTTTCTATAAGAAAGTTGACTGTATACTATAAAATTTGGTTTATTATATCTCAAATAATATTTAGTATAATTAACTAAAGCATGTACCTAAATACAGTTTTTCCATCTTAAGCGAAAAAGCCTGAAGAGTGGTGATAAAATCGCCAGAGGCGTTTTCTACAGATTATTGAGAATTAAATATTGTTTATGCAAGAAGTGGTCGAATGCATAGAAACAGTGATAGTCAGTTAGTCTCCTGAGTCAGTTAGTCTCTGAGAGTAAAAGAAAATTTCCAAGTTCAACTCTTACAGTTTGAGCAACGTTCTTGTGAAGACAATTTTTTTGATTTATCCATGATTTACAAAATGTAACCTACAAAAGGCAATTTTACAGATAATCACAAACCAAAACGTGTGGCTGATGAAGTACCTTTACAATTAAAAAAAAGAAGAAAACTGTTACTATAAAAATATCAGAGATATCGGATATCAAACTTCGATACTCGGACATTTCATAATTAATGATCTAATAACATAATATGTAAGGGCGACGATTGGAATGGAAAGAATAACAAACGTATTGAGCCAGAGATAATTAGAGAAAAAGAATTCTGTTTCTCGAGATAATTTGATACGGAAAGTAATTACGGCTTTCCGTTATATTTAATTAAAGTTTCTACCTGAACATTTATTTATTTTATAGTTAGTTTGCTCGAACGAATATAATATAGATTGTATTTTTCTTTTTGTTGAAATATTTATTTTATTCTCAATTAAAATTAATTGATTGCAGCAGAGTGAATTAAAGTTAAAAAAAAAAATAATAATAATACATCCGCAAAAGTAAATGAAACAAACATTAATTTCGCGTCGGATGGGAAAACGTGGTTTCGGTCGGAATGAAGGCACTGCTCACAATGATATTCGCGTACGCTGCACGTGACAGCCGGATATGGAAACCAAAAACAAGCGGAACTCGAATTTCCTTTCCTTTTATGTACGTACACACGTATAATTTGATTGCGAATAAGGGGAGGAAGCCAATCGATATTCGTGTTGGCGCAATTCGACGTGTTTGTCAATCTATCAAAATTACCAATTTGTAGCCGTAAATTCGTTATTCTATGAAATAACTACATATTTTATAATATATTAAACATTTCACTATAACACATTTTATTTAGTTATTTATTCAATAACATTATTGTTTACAAATATATAAGGATTCAAAAACAATAATAATAAATTTTCACTCAAAGTTGACCAGATTTTTGTCAAAGTTGCCAAAAAGATAATTGATTAAAGTTAATCCTTGAGTTTCATTCATACAACAAAACCGAAATTACTTTCTTGTCAACCCAATGTAACAAATATTTAATGTATAAAATATTTCACTGACTAATTATCAAAAGCATCAAATAATTCTAATTTTACTATTGATATTACAAACATTTACCTACTGGTCGGAGGGATGATATTACATACGTTATGATGATAAAGTAAATGGACGTTAATGTTTGGCTTCTTCGCTGTTCACACAAAGGAACATTTCCGTCTTCTTGTATCGAAAATAAAGGAGACTTTTATTTATATACACCAAATAAAGGGTAGTTTCCTTTTTTTATATTGACGTTACTGTGTATATACAAATATTGATGATAAATGCACAAAATTAAGCTAATATTAACTAAATTAGAGATGAATTAACATTTTCATCCCTTAAGGCATTCATTTTTAAACAAATACATCAAACTTGAATATTTTTATAAGATTTTACTATTGTTGATTTAAAATCTGCGACGGGCCGAATTGAACCACTATATGGGACGCATCTGGCCCACGGGCCTTAGTTTGCCCAATATTAAGTATTTTTAAGTGTAATAGCATGTATCAGTTTTTCTATGGAATATTTTAATTATATTATTTAAACAAATTTCAAAAATAATTTTCATTGAAAGTATTTGTTCTCAAAAATAACCAAAATAATAGATAAAGGTTGTATTGTTTTGAGGCAAATAAACTGCGACTTTTCTTTGTGGCTTCGTTAAATATAACGTATTTGATCCTTTTCTTCTATACTTTATGATGAGACTTGGTAATGCAATAACGAGTTCGGAGCGTCAATGGGATGTGTCGAAAACGTGGAGGATGCATGTATGTAATCAATGGAAGCTGTGGAAATTGGATAGAGGATTTGTGCGCGTTTGCAATTTACGGTGGATTCGAGTAGTTACTTTAATTCATTGCGAAAATTCTGTGACCGAAAATCGTTAACACAATCCAATTATAAACATTTCGAAATCGATTTCAATATACGTTATATCAGAGGTAAACGATTGTTCCTAACACTAAATTATTGTACGATGATAACGGCTTGTTTCCTTACGGCAATGATGGGAAAACTAAGGCCTGCGGGCCAGATTTAACCCGACTAGAGCTTCTATCCGTCCCGTCGCATATTTTTAAACAATAATATACATATTTTCAATTTCAATGTTTAAAAAACAACTTCTTTAAGGACTTTTTACCAAGATAATATATCATGACGCTAATAATAATCAGTTTATGGACAAAAATTTGTTATTAATTAAAATAAAAAAAAAGTTTTCAGAGATTGTGAATATTTTAATTAGAAGTGAGAAAACCTCGTTATAGCCGTCTTTCTGTCTTCGGTTTGTTTGCGGAGACAATGAAAGGATGAACTTTGCACCGCAAACTTCTGACAGGATACCGCAACTTAGCAAGAATAACCGTGCGAAATTACGCCTGAGAAGCAAATCCAACGTCTTCTTCGCACCATCCGAATTACGAACATCATACCAGTCTTCATTACGAAAATTGATATAGAATCCAACAATAAACTTGTACACTTTGTAAACTATGATCTTCGTAGAAATTACTGGAACTAAATAATATTTTTAAATTGATAGATGAATACTTATATAATATTGATATTAATCAACAGTTTTCAAAATTCATCTTTAATTTACAAATAATTTTAAGTATTGTAATGAAGATGATTTAATTACTTAAGAACATAAAAAAAACATTGTTAAAATCTTAATTGTATTAATGTAAATAAGGTTTTAAAAAAAAAAGTTTAAAACGGTTACTAAAATCGATTAATTTAATTATTTTTGCAAACTAAACTTGAGTAAATTATTTTTTCTTTTATGTCGTGTAATATTTATTTACAATCTGTTCATAAATGTGAACATTGAGTAAATTTAAGATCGCGGTTGACATTAGGTAGGTAATCTTTCTCGGAGGATTGTTACCATTATGATGAATTGATTTTGTCGTCTTTTAGGTTGACTTCAGTATTATATTGATGCACTGCTATTCTAATATTTACTTTGGCTGTGAATATATCCTTAACACTGTCATTGTCCATCGACTTGGCTGAAGGGTGAAGGTCCATATGCTGTACATCATTCATTTCACTGTCCATCTGTGATGAACGATGGCCCTATTGCTGCAAACACCGAGAGGGCTCACAAAGTGCCTGGCTTGACCAGGATTTGAACCGGTGATCACTGGCACGTGGGTTCGGCTATTAGTAGCCCAAATATTATTAATTGAACAATTAAAACGTTGCAGTAGAAATATAATTAGATAAAATTACATAATTAAAGTACATTACATAAAATCATAGAAAATTTAATCGTATCCGAATGTACTCAAAAACTTTTGTGAAATCCTGCTGCAGTTTATCCGAACAGTTGCATTAGATTAATACCGGGGGCTTTGGTAGTATACATAAAGTTAGAGAACGTGGACATTGTTTTCACGTGAACTAATGTTAACGCAGTTTACATCGAGTTAAACCGCAAAGTCTGAAGGACAAGATTATCCTTTCGTCGTTCCACCTCGTTTTTTTTTTTTTGCATTGAAAACAATTTATTGCTGAAATTTTAACGTATTTTCTTTGATCTCGAAAGCAAGGGATCCACCCTTGAACTCAGACAAAATGGACCCATTTGTATGCTTTTTAAATAAGTCGGCGACGCCGGATTAAAGGACGCCAAAAATAAAAGAAAGACAAAGGAGAACGAAAAAAAAAATGGAAGGATCAACACGATTGGCCCGAGGCCAGAAAGGGGCGAGACGCGCAACCGAAATGCGTGCTGTTGGCAAATGTCAAGAACAAAAGAGACGACGTAAATTTAATTTCATTTAATCCTGATTCCGTGCACTATTTTAGTCTTAATTCATGTACAAAGTTGCAGCAAAAAAACATCATCCATTCATTGCAGACGCTGAAAGGAATATTAATATTTTGAATCCGCGTGTAATCCTTGCGTGTAGGATGGATCACAGGATGTCGTCTGTTTGTCGTCAGCCGGCAAACAAATGCGAAGTGTTTGCAGGATAATATATATATACACATTTTATTCCTTTCTTCTCGATCCTTTTTTCCCTTTACTTTTTTTCTTCTTTTTGAAGATGTAATTTAAAGTGGTTGATGGATCTTCGCGCGCCTTTCCAGCCGTGATTTATCTCGTCCTCCAGTCAGCGTGTTAGGTTTTAGGAAGAATTATATCCTTCTTTCAACGCACACACAAACATACGTGCCATATGTCAGGTCTACCAAAGCATCACATCATCATTAAAAGACGAAAGCAAAACGGATTTGTCTGGATCCTTTCAACTTATTTATATATCAATTTCGTATAATTAATTCACTGAATTAATATTTGAACTTATATAATATTTAATATAAAGTATTTTTTATCACAAAATTTCATATTTTGCTTACATTTTTTTTTTAATAAACTTAATACAATTCAGATATTTTATATAAATAGTTTCTAAATCTAAAGTTATTTATGAATTAATAAATTTCATAAGTTTCTTGAAAAGTATAAAAGATACAATCATTTTTCAAATATTTCAGAAGTTTAATACCTTTCCTATATTTATAGTTCCATACGTTTTATATTCATTTCACAAGTTTCATTATTTATCAAATTTTCACGCAAATTCAATATAAAATATTTCATTAATTGTAGAACAATTCCTTTTTTATCATTCCAAATATTACTGAAATTCAAATTATTCTTATATTGAAGATTTCAAACATTTTATACTTGAACAATTTAATACAGGTTTTTATTTAATATATTTCAATAAATTTCTATTCAAATACCATATATATTTAAAACAATTTGAAGCAAACATCAATAATCCAATCAAAAGTTTACTAAAAATTACATTTTTCTTTACAATTCTGAAACGCTTGACTGTTTAATACTTTATACTCGTCAGAAAGTGCAGAAAATTTCATAAGTTTATTTTTCAAATCTTTCAGAAATTTTATATTTTTTCTCTATTTATACGTTTTTGTATTCATTTCACAACTTTCATGGTTAAATTATCAAACCAAATTAGCATGTTTTCACGCAAATTCATCCTAATCCAAAATACTTCATTCAATGAACAACAATTTCATTTTCAGCGATTCAAATTTTTTCATGAACTTAAAATTTCTTACTTTTTATCTATTTACATCAATTCTTATATTTATAAAATATTTCATACCATTACTGAAATTCATATTTAATTAATTGCGTATAGTTCATGAGATTCAAACATTTCATACCATCCCATAAAATTATATTCAATTCAGTAAGTTTATTGCATTTCATACGTTTTATATGTATATTATATAGATTTCATACATTTTATACTTGTACAATTCAGAACAATTTAATACAGTTTAAATTTAATATATTTCAATAAAATTCATTCCATTCCAAATATATATATTTTTACAACAATTCGAATTCGAACATCAATAACACAAACAATTCTAGTATTGTATAGAAAATTCAATAGGAAATGTACAATTTCAATAAAAAATTCGTAATTAAAAGTTAATAAAATAACGCTGCTTTGTAAATGTTCAAATTTTGGATAAACCTTTTTTTTGCTCACAAAGTGAAAAAAATAGAGAGAAAGAGAGAGAACAAAATGATTATATTACGTTCTGAAAATACTAACGATGAGGAACTGCCGGAGCGGAAAATAACGGCAAAATGAATTTGCATAAAAACCGACGAAATTTTACACAGAAAAATGAGAAATTCACGACATTTTTTAAAATTAAAATTAATGCAAAAACGAAAAATTAAAATAAATCATTATTTCTCTTCTATTTCATAAACTTATTATGTGTTTTTGATTTTTTCAGAGATGAATTCGACGGCGACTCCACCGGACAGTTACAATATGATTCTCAATAATATGGAGGACGTTCTGTACCAGAAGGACGCAGAATTCGATGCGGAATTGAGTTACGAAAACGGAACAGAACTCTACAAGCTGGTGTTCAATAATGGGACGGAGGGTACGACGCAAGGGCCCAGATTGGAGCAGAAATGGACGGAGGCGACGGCTGAGGGTCGCATCCCGGCTACAGCTCCCATCTCCACGGAGCGACCCTGTCCTTTGGATTGTGGACCAGGGGGAGGATGCACGATCAGAGGTTCGGACCTTGAACCGATCTGTCTCTGTCCTTTGGGTCGGGGCGGAGATCGCTGCGAAAAGGGTGAGTCCCTTTTCAAATTCAAACAACAATTATTTTATGTTAATATCTTTTATGTCCACATTAAAGTACAAAAAAGTATTTAAGTCTTTTTTACTTATTTTTATAATTTAAATAGTGATATAAATATGCCGGTACTCATTAGTACATTCAGATAAAAAGGGTTAACAAAGTCATAATTATAATAACTTAAAAGTTTTTTTATCCATGAAAAAAAATATGTTTTTTCGGTTACCGTTACATATATAATAATGAAGCTTTGATTTAATAAAGTCTACTTTTTCCAATGGAATTTTGGACAAAACTAAATACATAAATTTTAATATTAGAGAATACTATTCAATAAATTAGAAATGAAGTCATGCAGCTCAATCAATATGTTAAAAAAAATGTCGATATTAGAAATTTAGAAGATAATGATTTTTCAGTGGAAGATTTAGAAAACAAATCAAAACAAGATTTTGTCAAAAACAAAACTGTTAACTAGCAAAGAATTATGAAAGTTCTTTATTTGGAATAACAATAATAGTTGATTATAAAATCTGATTTCACTATTTATTTAATATTCTTCGTTCAAAAAAAAAAGTTTCTTTACATAGTATATTTTACCTCTGAAAACGAAGTTTCGTTAATCGAGCTGTGTCTTATTTATATATTTAAGAATTGAAACAATGGTGGATTCGCTGCATCCACTATAAGTGATTAGAAAACAATTCATATAAGTTTCCAATTAAATTTCAATTTTTAATTGAATAATTTACATATAAAAAGCAACAACTAAAATATTTCATTCGTTATTATTACATTTCTTGATAATGTAATTATGTTATTAAATTTTGGTGGATGCGCGGGATTATTATTATTAGAAATTTCCAATTAAATTACAATTTCTAATAATATATTTTTTACATAAAAACACAACTCAAATATATTCTTTACAAATATTTCATTCATAATTATTATAATTACATTTCTCAATTGATAATGTTGTAATAAATTTTGATGGATGCGCCGAGTCTCACATATATTGATTAATACACAATAATTTTGTACATTATTGATGACTGGAACAATTTCCAATTGATAATTGGAAATTGTTAGTTAATTAAATAATAAATATGTGTGTACATAATTGATAACTGGAATAAATTGGCAATTACACTGTTATTAAATTAAATATTATATATTTTATACAAATTAATTAATTTATTTTGTTCGATTTTTGCCTCCAACTAGTACCTGATTAAGTTAAGTTAGATGAGACAATTTGTATCCTGAGGAAATCTTCAAAGAATTATGATATTAATCCATAACTACCACAGGAAATGAATAAAACACTACTATTACATATGGGTCAAAATGACCCGATTTACAACAAAAACAGATTAATTCCTATTATTTAATAAATTTATAATGATTTAAAACTGATTCTATTGGACGTTTTTTTTTTTAATAAGTAGAATAAATTTGTTTTTGCTTATGTTCTCGTTTTGATACATGGTAAAGCAATGTTATTCTACTTTGAAATTCAAATATTGATGATATTTCAAGAACGTATTTGCTATAGATGGGTCACTTTGACCCAAAATACACTCTACAATAAAATAAGTATCTCTTGTCGCGGCTGCTTTGCTAGTACTGAAAAGTGCACTACTTATTACTAAAACCCAAATAATTAAATTACAATAGAATACGAATGAAAATTACATCCGTAGTATTTACGAGTTTAAACGCTATAAGAAAATGTATAGGCTTGTGTATAATCCGCCACTGTCTATATAATATTTTGTTAACATATTGATGAAGATCGGAAATCCCTTCGTAGAAGTTAATTATTTTCTTATATTTTTCATACACTTTAATACACTTCATACAATTAATAAAATGTTAGCTAACAGATAAATTATTCCTGAGAATAAACCTCGAACTTAAACCCAATCCGCTTTGAAGTGCCACACTAATATTCTATGATATTAAACAAGAAGTTTCATGGCAAAACTTGCAGATTGTATACAAGAATACATTTTTTGCATTTTACTGTTAAAATATTTTACATTTTTTGTTGTTTAATGAAAAAACTAAAACATGTTTTTCAGTGGATGCGCCTGGTATTGAAGAATTAAACATATTTAAAATATCTAATTCATTTTTATATACAACATAAAATATATGTATATATAAAATGTATATAATAATAATGTAAATCTTTATATATATATAGGATTGTTTAATAAATTGTTATTTTATAATTATAAACTCAATTAAAATGATTTATTCGACTACAGCAAACATTGAGTCCAAATCTATTAAACTTTTTTTATATTTTTATTTTCGTTTAATTTCAAGCTGTCAATATAATTGTAAAAAAAAAAAGTAAATAAATAAATACCAGAATACACAAATCCTTTGGTATAGCAAAATGCGGTTTTCGAGCGAACCGGATAATACAATACATATATAGACACAAACATATATACGTATATAGTAAATTTGCATACGTTTTCAGTATAGAATAAATTAACGTTGGAGGCCCGAACTACTGTTTACATTATACGGCCTAGTTAAAATTCGATTACTGTGATAAATAAATTGGAAATTCGAATGAAATACTCCGCAGTCACACACAACTGAATTATACGTAATACATGAATGATGTATGGATACGTATATTCGTATTAAATGAATGGGGAAAGGAGATGATGATTTAAAATTGCATGTGGTATTTCACATTTTATACTGTGTACGTTTTATACGAAGTATTTCAAGTATATGCTTCCTTTGATCACCGTTGAATATCAAAGAGAAATACAAAAAAAGCGCTCTGAAATATATTTTAAGATCATATAGAACACGAAGTATACTTTGAACATAAAATTATATAAATTGCTATAAAATCCAATTTGATAATTTCGCACATACGAACGTACAATGATGTCGACAATTCTATATGTGAATGTTATGAACAGAATATCAACAGTAAAATAGCAAAATCATGGTAAAACTACGTAGTATGTTTTAAACGTACACTCACTTACATAGAAATTAGTAAAATCATTTTGTACGTTGAGCGAACGATTATTGGAATAGTGATAATTAAATCTTTTTAAAATTGAGTGGATATGCCGGATATTTTTTAATTAAATATCTGATTCTTACCATTTATTAATATTATATCAAATATATTAATTAGTTCGAATAATTCTAAATACAATTAATATTTAATAAGAGTAATACAAATCAGAAACATTAACTTAATTGAATACATTCAATTCAAGTACGCCTTAACGTATGTTCTATAATATGTACGCAATTATTTTCTGCACGTACGAACGTACACTGATGTCACCAGGTCTGTGTGTGAATGTTATTAATAGAAGATCAATAGTAAAATAGCAAAAGCATGGTAAAAAGTACGTATCTCTGAATATCAAGTATGTTTGCGCGTTTAAGAAAAAACGTGTAAAGTGGAAAATTGTAATTAAATGTATTTGTATGAAAAATAAATACCATCCAATTTAACGTACATTCACTTACATAGAAATTATTAAAATCGTTTTGTACGTTGAGCGAACGGTGATTGTAATAGTAGTAAGTAGTAATAAGAAAAGCTTTGGAAAAGTAAGATAATTCACTTAACGTATGTTCGATAATACGTACATAATCGACAGTTCTGATTGTGAATGTTATTAGCAGAATATCAATAGTAAAATAGGAAATTTATGGTAAAACGTACGTTCCTCTGAACATTTGGTCTATCAAACAAAATTATTTATATATTCGTATATTAAAATGCTATACAATATTTGATTTGACTGTATTAAATATTGTATAAATGCAATGTAAATAAAGTATGGGAAAAGCAAATTGAATATCGTAATGCACGGAGAAAGGTGCAAATATTTGAAGACTTTGCGTATGAAACAAATGGTGCCGAGAAAGGCGAAATGAATTGTACACACGGCTGAGGGTGCAACGGGAAGCCGAATATCGATCATAGGGGAAAGGCGAAGGAAAATGCATTTGCTATATATTATTCAATAGAGAGCCTTGTAACAAAAACTTCTTAGTCGCGCATCACGCACGGCACAATCCAATATCTTATTCATGAGTTTCACGGAGATTTGGAAAACTTTGATTTTTGTTTAGATCTGTTTGTTTGTTTGTCCGTAGTTTATTTTATAAAAATAATAATAAAAGAAAACAAAACTAATATGTGGGGCGTAGATGTAACTTAATTTTGTTGTAATTGAAACGATTGATAGGTTTATCAATAAATCAGTTTTGATTGAAATTTGATTGGATCCAATTAACATAAACATCAATTTTAAATCATTCTAATTAGAATCTAATTTAAAATTTAAACAGTTGTATTGATTTAACTTCATGTACAATTTAATTTTTAGTTTTCCTTAATCGACGTCAATTCTTTAATTAAAATAACTAACGAAAATCAATTTCTATTTCAATACTTTCAAATACAAGTGGCTCACTGCGCTTAATTAACATATGTTCTATGTTACGTACGCGACCTTAATAACGTACAAATCATCATATCGATTTGTACGTTTTTATGAACATGGAGTATGTTTGTACCAAGGAAAAATTATTTGTAAAAGCAAAAAAAAAATACGTACATCACTTAAGTAACGTAATAAAATTGGAAGATTCGCAAGTACATACAATTGTCAACTATCAAAAGCATTGCAAATTGTACGTTAGTATGAACATCCGTATGTTCGTGTCAACTAAAAAATACATGTAAAATCGTAATTCTTATATTTTCAGTGATTAACGCTGAATTAAGAATATTTAATTTATTATGTACATTATACGAATGATGACCGTAGTTATAGTAAAGAATAAATATTATCTGAAGATAATTGGATTTTTCTTATTATAATATAAGAAAACACGAGAGAAGTCGTTCAGTGTAGCGTATAAAGGGCTTCGGTATTTCCAATGTAAACGAAACGAGTTCGACGGCTCACAACGACAATGGCAACCCCCCCATTGTTGAGGTCAATTACAAGGGATGCCGAAGTTTGCATAAGCAGATGCCAATGTTGAAGACTTATTGAATTTATACCACTGAAGGAAAGGAGAAAAAAAATCGTAGAACGAAACGTAAATTTACAAAAAGAAAACCTACTTCATTTTCATAACAAAATTATCAATTCCGTAAACCTCAATTGCCTCATTTTTACCGCATATATTATTAATGACGTAAATTTTGGGCTTTATCTTTGAGTCTCTATATTTACTACGCACGAAACTGATGTAATTCCGTTTGATGGGGGTTTTCGTGCTGTTCCATCTAGAATTTCACAATGGGATCTATTTCACCGGTGTGTCGCTGTATTTTTTCTTCGTTCTGCCCCTTTTCCTTCACTACATCCTATCGAATTATTTCCCACCCTGTCAACTCGAAACTTGCTGCAACTTCCTTGTAGATTTAATTGGAACGAGCCTTCGGTGGATGGAAGAAAATGTAGTAAAAGGAGAAGAAAAAAAAGAAGAGAGAAAAAAACGTACTTGCGAACTTTCCGATTAAAGATAGATTTCTCCGACCGAATGCCTGGTAGTAATAAAGAAACTTTACACATTACTTTTGGACAGCATTAAATTGTACAGTGGCGTAAATTTATTAGCTGAATTCGCGTCAATTTGCAAAATATTTCTTATGTGTAATTTTCTTACGCGTCCCTTTTTGCGTGCAAATTGCAGGAACTTCAGATAAACGGTAGTAGAATACTTTATTTTCTCTACATTCAGCCTGAAAACGAAATGTGAAATAAAATATTTTTATGATGCCTACTTTCTTTGAGAAAATATGATGAAATAAAATAAACGAAACATCGAACAGAAAATAACTACATTCAATATTGAACCAAAATGATTTTAAATTGATAATAGTGATTTTTTGAAAAAATCTGTATTCTGACTTCAATTACGCTCGAAATTTCGAATCAGGTATTTACAACAATTTCATGAATATATTGTCAACAAATAAGTTTATCTATTTACGCGAAATTTTCCAAGTAACTTCTAATAATTTGTAATTTTATCAAGTAATATGTGAAGCGGGTAACGCGATATGAAAATGTGACAAGTTGACAGGATACAAGACATCTATTGGAAATATAAGCAAAGTAATTTACACATATAAAAACTAGTGAATCCATCAATGACAAATTGCATTAGCAAAGTATATATTAAGTTTGTATTTTCCATATTAATAAAGTACAATTAAATTAATTCCATATAGTAATGACTTGATTATGATAATGCCATCAACTTACTTCGAGTAATTAAGTTGAAGTTTTTATGTAAGATGTGAAACGTGTAACCTGAATATAATTAAATTATTGACAGGTTATGCGACATCTGTTGGAAATTTGAGTAAAGTAATTGACATATTTGAAAAGTAGTGCACTCACAATACATCATTGACAAACAGCTATAATATTTTTTTAATTGTTATTCATTTAAATTTTATACTAAGTAATTATATATTCTAATTCCTACCTTATTGTTCCTTCAACTCTTGCACTATTAATCAACTATATTATTATATTATTTTATACTAATGTCGCAGCACAAAAGTTATATAACTCTTACGTTTCTCACTTCAAAACGTCTATAGCTTTTTTAATCAACAAACAAATGTTGTTACGTAACATGGTTAAAGTGATCACCGCTAGGCGTCGCTTGCAATGAAATTATCTCAACATTCTTGATAAATTCCATGCATATTTCAGCAACAATTTTTCGCTCGGTTTTGTTTAATAGAACGAAGGAAAAGTTTACTCTAATTTTGGGTGGTTGGTAAAACGTTGTTAGTGTAAGAGGAAAACTTTCCACCTGCATCTTGTAACCGAAACTAAAAATGCAAAACTTCTTCTGCATCCACTCTGAAATATTAAAAAACAATTCATTTCGCAGCGGGCGGTTTACCAAATAACCAGCATGAGGAGGGTGAGCGAATTGTTCGGTTGCAATTTTCCGGAAAATGCGAATTGTAGGGGAGGGTTTGTTTTGGGACGTGCGGCCACCTAAACCGGTTTAGTAGGCTTTAATGAAGGGCTTAATGGTGCATATGAATTTATAATATCATCGACGTGGGTTACGAGATACGATTGAATTGCCTATTTAACGGACAGTTTTCGGATGTATTATGAAACGATTTCCATATTGATGCTACTATCAATGTTGACGACATGCTTTGATAAATAGGATTTGCACGATCGAATATCCATTACATTAATTTGACATCACCAGAACAATTTTTTTTTTAATATTTTTTGAGTTCTAATTTGCCTTATACATTATTTATTAGTACCCACTGGCGTCTCATAGGCACTCCGCGAGTAAACAGGGTTAACAGAACATAGCAATACCCAGCAAAGAGTTTGTGGAGTACTGTTTTCCACTTTGCATAAAATTGTCAAAACAACTTAACAATTAATGAAAATAATTATAGCACTATTTAACATCAGAAGAACTTATTTATTCAATTATCATTTTCCATTAATTGAAACAATTTAAAGTTTTAAACTTTTATGATGATTATATAAAAGTTTCTTGTAAAATAAGAATTCATGCCAGTTGGAGATTAAGAGAAATTTTCGTATTTTATGATCAAAATTTTAATTGCAAAATTTATTTTCTTTTTCTAATAGAAATTTCAATTTTATAAATCAGAAGTATAAATTAGAAGTATATTTATACGTTTCCAATAAACGTGAATTGTAGCAACGAACATTTTTTTTTTATTAATATAATGTGAAAATGTTGAGCGAAATTGCGAGAAGCGCCGGAAGTTATTTAAATTTCCACATAATTTCGGGCCGGATGCAATTTATCAGAATAGTCGCTTAATCGACAAGTTCCGAAGATTTATTAGCACGCGATCATCGGAATATCAGCTGATAAGTTGAGTCTCGGGTTGTTGAAAACCTCGACTACACCCAGAAACATGGGCTTCGACGTTGACGTAATCCATTTACGACGCTTCCAATGAACTTAAGGATTTTCCCCCAATCGCCCCCACAAATTCACTTTTGATTAAACAAAGTAAAATACAACAATCTCTATAATTGTTATTGTAACATTGTCGATAATTAGTTAAACATACTTTTAATTATTTATAAAAATTAAATGTTTCAATTAAATTGTTTAAATAATTATTGAATTCAAAAAATGTATTTACAAATAATTATGATTAATTTATTATTAATTAGTAGATCCATAAATATAAGAATTTAAACTTGACAGTGTAAAATTTAAAAAAATGCAGTTGGTAATAAATTAAGCAACTAGTGAAACAAAGTTTTTAGTTGGTACTAAAAGAATACTAAATCTCAAAAAAGAAGAAGACATTTTTTAGTGAAATTTATAGATTTTTCCCATGGTTCGTCATGAATAAACAAATACACGAAGATCTTCATGTAGATATGGTCGAGGATACAACAGCAACATTTAATAGTAGATACCAAGATAGACTGGAGTCACATACTAATGTTCTGGATATTAGCGTTGTAAACCACTAGATTTAGTATTTAGATTTAAGTAATTATTAATGTTCAAATCATAATAATGGTAACTATCCACCGGGAAAGATTATCAATTTAATGTAAACAGCAATCTTAAATTTACTAAATGATCACATTGATGAACAGATTGTGAATAAAATTATACGACATAAAAAAATTATAGATTTTCATTCGCACAAACGTACTCGACGTTCTCACGAACGTACATTTTGCTGGCAGCAGACTGACTGTGTATATACATTTTACCATGTTTCGAATGAATAATTAGGGGAAAACGTGATTTCGCAATGAAACAGGTTAATTTGTTTAGGGCAGATGCGAGTCGGCAATTGTTCGAATGAGACTCCTGTGGGATGAAAAGCCTCACTGGAATCAGCGAATATTACAATCAATTAACGACTAATTCGCCTCGGCGACGTTTCATTCGATCACACCGAATGCAGATGAAGTTAGCAATAAAATGCACACGACGTTGGCATATTCGAATTACCCGGGAATATCCGCAAACCGCATTATTATGCATGAATCTCCTCGAAAATTAGATGTCAACTGAAATATTTAGTGGTGGAAACAGCACGTCGGATGCCGTCATCCCCAATCTCGAGAACTCCTTTTCCACCCTGCATCCAAGTGGACCGATAAATCCAATCCTAATGCAACTGAACATCCCCTTTTTTTTGCATGTGTATATCTGTTGTCCTTTTTTTAAATTTGTATTAGGCTTATTGCAAAGATTTATGGCCTCGTTTCATACACAAATCTGCAACTGTTTCACAGAAATACCATGTATTTTGGGTGTGTTTTCGTTCAAAATTCGCGCGCAACACTAATTTTCGTGGTTCGATGCACACCACCCTTACACCCCATCCCGTCGACGTACATTTCATGCAACACGCCGCATAAATACAAGCGCCCCTTTTCCACCAATACATTGTCGAAATAGCATCCCCTTAATTGCGTAACCAATATATAAGTATGGAAATCCGAAGCACATTGTATGCATGGAATTCGTAGAGGATCTAAGAAATATGGTAATAGCCCTATTGACTCCGAAACTGATGTACATAATACTGTTCTTTCCGCATTTCGTCGTTCCTTTTTAACCCCCACATTCGACGGTAATGGAAGTACTTTGCTTGTCTCTACAATTTTCGCTTTATACGCCCGAAAACCGCATGAAAAATTACACTTGACTCTCTCTCTCTCTCCATATAAATCGCATTTTCAGATATGAAAGGGATTAATGCTAATGCGTTCCATTAACTTCCTAAGATCGTTCCGCTCTCTCTTGGAAATGCTGTACACTAATTAAAGCCAGTTCGCTTCATTGATTCGCATTCCCATTTTCAACAGCAGCAGAGAGTCTCGTATTTATAGTTTACTGAACATAAATTTTACTTCACTTTGAAATTAAATACTTTCATAGAATACTACATACAAATATACTACGAATCCAATTTATTTTACTTTACTTTAAATACAATTTTTATAAGAAATATCTTTCAATTGCTTTAAGAATTAATTAAAAAAAATAACATGAATAGATTTCAGAATATTTGAAGACAACAGTTAAAATTATTTTGTATTTGAATTGCTGTAATTTATCGAAAGTCAAACATTCGATTGGTTCTCATTAATTAACGTGGGAATTGATCGTTCCGTCGCAGAAGTTACGCAATAAACATTAATAGCGAAATATTGATTGGTTCATGTCTGAGTAGTGTACAGAACGTGGCTATAAACTCTTCGGTTTCGTGCTCATTGCTCGGTAGTTGTTTAACAAGTTTTGCAGTTAATTGGATATCGATCCCAATCCGTAAAAAAAGAAACGGATCCGTTAAGAATATTAAACGAAATTGAGTGCATCCGTAATCAAACGGCCTTTTGTTTAAACAATTGAAGCACATTTTGATTAAAATTTATTCGTTGAGAGATTTTGGGCTATTGATTCGAAATGCTCAAAAGGATCGAACGTAAAATATGATTAATAGAGAGCCTTTTGGTGTTCTCCCAACGTTGGTTGGTACAAAAGAGAATGGAGAGTTCGAGTGCAATTTATTGCAGTGCTTTGACCACGATCAGAACCAATTATTACCAGGGCAGCATTCAGGTTGTAGATCATGTTGGGAGATGAAGTTGGTGGTGGTGGTTTTTAACAATAAAATATCTATAATTGAATTTTGCTTTTTTGTTAATAAATATAAATGATGATCGCCAAAATCTTCGTGGACCCTATATACAATAACTAACATATTAACCTTTTTACGGACGATCGGCGGATATATCCGCGGAATTTTGTATGAATGGTCACTGTGGAGACGCACAGGTGTCTTTCAGACGGAGCCGTCATGTTTTTTGTTTAAGCTTAGACACTAGTTTTGTAGAGGCGCTACTTGACCAAAACCCTTCTGATTCTGACCGCGCACGTCAGATTTCTATGTCCGCAAAGGGTTAAGGGTATATGCCTTTGAAGTACCCTAAACTTGCTTCCTCGACGGAATTCATAATTTCTAATCTTTGCAACATATACATAAATCTCTACGAGATGGCGCTTGATTAAATTATAATTAATTCACTTTGTATATTCAAACTCGATTTAATATAATTTTATAAAGCACATTTCCAAATTGCATATATTACTAAATATATGCAGCATAAAGGAACATTTTCATAGATGACATTTACTTGATATTCAAAAAATGTATATATTTCCTGTCGAAATATTAAAGTAAATGTGAAATGTCACGGGTTTGAGAACTAAATAATTGCATGTTGCGGTTTTCTCGTGATGGCAGAGAGCGTTGCGTCATTTCTAAATGCTCGTATGGCTTCGAAAGTTTAAATTCAGTTTGAAAAGAACCGCAACTCGAGAAAACCGCAGCAATTAATGGTACACTTCTTTCATTTTATTCACACACACACCCACAATATAAAAAAAATCATGTCAAACTACAAAAATAAATGCTTTTATGCTCATTACAGTAAAACGTACGTCACATTTATTTTAAAATAATTAATATGATAAAGCGATAAAGACTGTATTTTCTAAACTTTTAATGACAGAAATTTGAGTATAAACACGCAGTTTAAAGTCTGTATATTTATATTAAATATCATTATTAATTGAAGTATGCGAGATTTATGGTTTTCAAGAAATTTGACAAAAAATAAAGTCATCTGTTTTTTCAAAGCTTTATAAGTCGTTTCCAATTTTCAACTTTTACAGGAAAACTTTTAATGCCAGGAATTTGAGTCTAAACACAGCCTGTATATCTATATTAAATATCATTATTATCAATTGAAGTAATTTATATTTGTAATTATTTGTGAGCAATTGCTCCGTCCTGTTGAAACCAACAATGATCGAGACCCAATGCAGCAACTTTCAGCAAAAAAACTCGTTTAGCATATGCATGTAACGCTCGCTATTTACAGTAACGGTGGCGCCATCGGCGTCTTCAAAAAAAATAAAGACCAATCGCTTTTGCACTGAAAATTCCGCAAAAACAGTCACTTTGAGAGGATGCAATGGATCTTCTTGCATTACATGTGGATTATCTATGCCCCAGAAACGCAAAGTTTGTTTGTTAACATAACCACTTAAGTGGAAATGGGCTTCATCGCTTTTTCACGTTGCGTTAAAACAACAGACTGAAAATTTGTCAAATAAGCATTAACAATAAATTCACATTCTTGAGGTGTGTATCGCTCCATGGCTTGTTGACAACTAATGTCAAAGCATAATGACATTTGACGCCATCTGCAAAAATGGCAGCCAATTCAAATTATGACATTACTTTTGCGCCACCTTGTATATTATATATCATTATCAATTGAAGTAATTTTATATTTATGGTTTTCGAGAAATATAACAAAAAATTAAGACATTCTTATTTTCGAAGTCGTTTTATATTTTCAACTTTTACAATTTATTACAGGAAAATATGTATGTTGAAATATATTGAATATAATTACTAAATGAAGTAGGTTTTACAAGCTTTACAAGTAGTTTTCTTTTTTTATTACAGACAATCATCGAATGTTAGAAATTAGAATCTAGACAAGTTTTAAAGCTTGTATATTTATATTTTATATAATTACCAATTGTATTAAATACGAGAAAACATAAAGACACATTTTTGGTTTTCTTTTTTCAACTTTTACAACTGACTACAAGAATATTGACAAAACTTCAAGATATTTAATTATATAGTTTTAATAAATCATTTTTTCAATTTTAAGGGCTTCTTATAGGAAAATGATGAAAATATGTATGTGCACACGTTTTAAAGTCTATAGTTTTTGTATTACATGTTAATGTAAGTATTGTAAATATTTTTTGGGAGAAAGAATAAAATCAATGTTTAACAAACGTATCCATCAACAAGCAGTAAATTGATATTCTTTTGTTTTAATAATGGAATGGCCTAAGTCGCAGCACAACATTATTGTGGATAATCCGAGCATAATGAGTTTTACTGCGGCGGACGTTTTATCCGCAAATCCTTGCATTGAACGGTCGAAGGACGAACGAAATGCCCGGAGTTTCATAAATTAAATCGCCTCGCTGACGCCGCAGTAATTAATGGCAACAATAATAAATAATAAAAGCGGGCCAAAATAGGAGCACAGATTAATTGTTCGACGTACAAAAGAGGGCGCCACCGCTACCAGCCCTGACTACCATAGTAATGCGATCATTAATCGGCAGCACATCGCGCACCATCCAAAAGTTTTGAATAATTTCTACCCTGCACAATCCGACGTGCCGCGTTCCTCCTCCTCATCCTCATCCAGAATTGCATAAATGCAGGAATTCCCAACTTTTAACGAATTATTAATGGAATCACGAATTGCGAGCTGAAATAAAGTTAACAAAACTGAAGGATGGGAACAGAACCAAATGATAGTATTTTATTTATCTGATCTAAACGGATAATCATTCTCGTGCATCTAAATGAGTTTAGAATTTTATTTTGTCCTTTGTGTTCGAATTATATAGATTTACTAAATTGGTTTATTTCAATCCAATTAAAAAAATGTATATTACATTATTTTTTTATGTCGTATAATTTTATTCACAATCTGTTCGTCAATGTGAAAATTAAGTAAATTTAAGATCGTGGTTGATATTATGATGATTTGATTTTTAATTTGTTGGTTGGCTGTCGTCTTGTAGGTTAACTTCAGTAGATGCTCTGTGAATCTGCTGCTATGAGCGATAGCCCTATTGGTTATTGGCTATTCGGCTATTGGTCGCCCTATAACATTAATTTAAAATACAAAAAAAGTAATTTTTTGATGAAAACTAACCAAATTTTAAGGTTGAATAGAGTTGCCGGAATTACGTTGGACGGCTAATGAGACGTTGAGAAAATGGAAGCGAACGAAAACAACAACGGGAAATGACGTTTTTTTCCTTCTATTTCCGCTCTTTCACGGAAAATACATTCCCTAGAAAATTCACGTTATATAGAGAGGAAAACCGTAACGAATAGGAAGAGGGAAGAAAAAAAAGCGGCAGAAGTAGACGTAAAATCTACATAATTTCAATTTAATAACATGCGCCGAGTGAGTTTAATTTCGAATGTGCGTTTCGCTGGTAAAACGTAAATTTAATTAACCTCCCGAGCGCAGCGTAATTAGTCATGTAATTAAATTATTTCAGTATTTTTTTTTTGCGAAACGAAAATGTTTGCGTCTGTGGGATTGCTGTTTTCGAAGGGAAGAGAAAAATAAGGACGAAGAGGAACCGAAAAATAAAAGGAAGATAAATAAATAGGGAATTGGGGATTGTCATGGATTGAATACTCGTTTGTTGTGTGGTCGTCCTTGTGACATTTTTTTTTTCTCGTTTAATGCGAACGGTCACGCATAGAGGGGAAAAAGAGAAGGAATGAAAAAAATATATGTACTAGAACACGCAACGGATAAAATCCAGCAGATTTTCCACGTTTTCCACTATCGTACAATCACATTTGTATCGAACTGGACCTCTTCCATTACACATTCAATTCCATTATATACGATACACAGCGACGGAAACCACTATTTCACTTTGTGTTTTTTAGATAAATCAATACGATAGTTCTTCAGACCTTAACGTAGATCCTTGCAACAAACATTCGATGATACGTACTTTATTATCTTATTTGTACATGGAAGAAAAGTACAATTTACTGAATTTAACGGTAAATTTTGACAAAAATACCGGTAATTTCCGTAATTTTAACAAAAACCAAATGAAATTTGTACATTCTCATAGTGAAACCAAGGAGTGTCGAACCTTTTCTTCTGCAAGAACAATATGTACTAAAATTTGAACAAGTCTTAGTGATAAGAAATAAGGTTCGAATTATATGTTCATTATTTCGTTGTAAATGTATTAAACTTTTATAAAACATAATTCGTTATTGTTGCACATAAAAACGAGTAGTTAATTTTATTTACACACGAAAATTTTCAATTATAAAAAATATTGACAATATTTATCGGTTAACCAATTTTTACTGCTAAAAGAAAATCTCGGTAATTTTTCAATTATTTTCACACTTTTGAATAATTAATAAAATCTCACTACAATAAACGTTAAATTCCTTTAAATTTAACTATTTTTTTTAATTGAAAACTGCCACGCTTCAAATTAACTAATTACCGGTAATATGATTCATAATTAACCGTACAAGTAATTAAAATTATTTCATAATTAGTTTCAATTTATCATATATTTATATTAATATACATTTTTATTATAACTCGTTCTATAATTAAATTCACATAATTACCTAAAACTACTGCATTAATTTACATATTTAATGGATGTTTAAACATGAAATAATGTTGGATTTAATTTAATTGAAATATATTAATCAATATTTTCAGTTCAAACAAAAATAATTTTGTTGCAATTTTTTTAAATTGTTTAAAATGAAGTTTTCCTTAAAGAAAATTTGAAAAAAAAGAAATAAATAGAATAGATTTAAGTATGATTGCTACAATTATGAAATGTAATTTGAAAAGCTTAAAATTGACTTAGTTTAGTAAATCTAATGTTAAGACATAAGCCTTTAGAAGAAATCTGTTCTGAAATCATCGAGTTTATGTTATACCACTTTATCTTCCACTGAACTCTTGTCGTCAACTCGTTTTCTTCTACCCTTGAAGTAATAAAATGTATTTCAGATGAAGAAGAAAAAATATAATAGTTTTGCTGAGGAGAAGGAAGATCATTCCAAGTTTAGTACTCACGACCGAACGGAACGTGACGTTCGCTCTCACAAAGGGCTACATAATAAAATCCATTTGTTTGAAGATAACACACCAAGAGCATCGCCGGCGATATTTCTATTAAAATCCACTATTTCCCACTTTTCCTCCGCTGGGAAAATTCATGCGCCGTAAATTCCGCAGACCTCCATTAACATACAAAGTAGTGCCATAAAAGCTGCGCCGGCGATTTTAATGGCACCATCCACTTCCGACACTACCATTTCTTTCTCAAGATCATTATCACATACGCAGTTATGAATATTAATTAACACATTTTATTAATGGCATAATTCCTCTTCATGTCATTAAATGACAATCAGTCAACTATAATTGGTCAGATGACAAATATTTTGACAGATGCAAACAGGTCGTGTTGGTATTACTGTATATTAAATAAGTCTTGTCATCTAATAACAAATAATTTGACAGATGCAAACATATCCTATTTACCTACGTATGACATACGTCATACAATTGATAGATAATCGTGGTAGTCAGTCATATAATTCTTAATTGCATATGTGATGTGCAATAATATGACAGCTGTAAACAGATCACATTTAACTACATATGACATACATTATACACACGTACCAACTATTATTGATTTAACAGTGTTGACAGATAAATGTGACAGTCAGTCATATTAACCTTAATTGGATATGCGACGAGAAATAATTTGACAGCTGCAAGCAGATCGTATTGAACTAAAGCATACTGCATATGACATATGACATACGTCATACGTCAGATATCGAATTGTGCTTGTCAAAGAGAAATATGACCATATGACTAACCATAATAGGACATCCAACTTTATTGACAGCATAATCAAATATTTTATACGTATTTATTGAAATTCCAAATATACATTTATAATTCAATTTATGCACAGTGTGAACCTACCACTACTTTAACAAATTGAACGCGTTTTGACATTAAGCTTATTAATACAAATATTATAAGTTAGTAAAATAAATTTAATTATGTTAATAGAATTTGTGCGGAATTTGCAAATGGAATGATTACTCTCTGATGCATCTCTGCAAATGTTAGATATTATTAAAGAGTGTTCGAGACTTCGAAGTCGACGATGCCAGACACGTAATGGACATTCTGCGACTGGTGAATTCGCAGTGATCCATTCCAAACGAATGCCTTTATGCGTTTTCGAAATACACATGCCGACAGGCCATTTGTACGTTTCATCGAGATGGATACAACGTCTCGACGACTTATCTTCAAAATTAATGTATTTTCGCAACAAAAACATTATTGGAAATATATCTTTTTTTTCTTACTGTTAATATTTCCTCAAAAAGAGCCCTAATTACTATTATTTAAAACTATCGTATTTTAATTTAATTTGTTCACAAAATCCTTGTTTACCTTACATTAGATTTTAAAGTACAAACTTATCTACAAACAAGCGAACAGTCATACAAAATGAAAATATATTTATAAGTTTTTGTTGATTTCAAATCTATTCACAAAAAAAACTTACAGATACGTAGTGCAATTCATCGCATTGTCCGGATTCACTAAATAGTATGGTTTTAAAGTCCTCGTTTAGTCCGGAATATTGACAGAACCCCATTTAAATTTATATATTTATGTATATAATAAGTTGAATAAAGTTTACAAATTATTTCCAACAATTATAACAAAAATGTTAATGTCATCGTCTGTTGCAGTCGAATCCATAAATTGTACAACGGGACAATTTATATGAATTTCGGTACCTTTTGCATCATACTTTTTATTCTTCGTCGAAACTTTTAAAATCAGATTATTAATCTCACTCGAACAAATCTCCTCTGCCCTAATCTAAAAACGAAAAAATAAAATATTTTCAAATGAAATTAATGGAATTCAATTTCAACCTTGTGATTATATCTGAGATTCTCTTGCGTTACAAAATCCACAGTCTTATTTGCGTACGAAATTATAAATTTGTCAAATTCGCCGTTCATGCGTAACGGATGTTCCCAAGTTAAAATCAAATTGGAATCTTCGTCCCAATTCTGTTGCAAGTTTTGCGGTGAATCTGGTTCTATAAGACAAAATAGTAAATAAATATAAACGTTTAATTAATTATATTAAATATACCTTTTTCTTGACAATCCCTGTTAATTGAATACGATTTAATATTAGGTACATTCATATTTTTTAATTTAACCTGAAATTGATGATTACATTAGTTTTTGCTAATAAATTAGTGTATTTGAGTAATAATATTATATATACCGTCAATTTGTCACAAATTCTTGTACTAATTTTAGAGCAAAATCGATTTTTCCAAATGCTGCAATACTCCCAAGTAATTTTTTCGTCGTTTATTTGGATTTCTTCTAAAATTCCAGTAGGCGGATAAGGTATGTCAAATACTAACGAAATTCCGGTATCAGAAATTGAATATACCTCCATATCTCTTAACTCCTTCGGAACTGAAACATTCATTAGTTATTAACCCCTTAAGTGGTTATGACGTATATATACGTCATGCGTAGCACTTATGACGAATATATTCGTCATCAATTTACTTGGTATTAATAGTAATAATATTTCGATATCTACCTGATGGTTCCGTTTTCACTTGCTTCGGTTGCATGGATACAGTTTTTTCAAAATTTATTTCCGTTGCCATCTCGATTAATACAGTATATTTTGTAAATGGTTTCAAATCGTCGATGGACAAAACACTTTGATTGAAACCATAGGTTTTTGTCAAATTTGTACACCAACTATCAAAACATTGTAAGTTTAATCTGAAAGCAACGTCGGATTCGATACGCTCGCAATTCTTTTGCAAATAGACACTCATTGTATTAGCCGTCACCGAAATGTTATGGATCACATAACTCTCTTGATTTGGTATTTCTAAAATTAAATGTTAACAATTATAAATTATACCTAAAACAGATACAAACCTCTGGAACTAGTTTTTTCAATGATGCTCTTCACTTCGCCCACATATTTATTAAAAGCTTGCACTTCGAAAACGTACGTCGAATGTGGCCTTAAGTTAGTTACATTAACAAATTCAGTTTGAACGTAAACCGTTTGCGGATTCGTCAAATGTTTTAAGCTTTCCACACAATCGTCTGTGGGTTGGAGCTGAAACATACTGTATAAAAAAAATATAAATTCTAACGAAACATTAGTACTCTATAGGTGATGGAATAATTCAGATTATTTCCAAGCGCTTCATCTGGAGGCGTCCAAGATAAATAAATAGACGTAACGTTTGAGTTTGTTTTCGCTTCGTTAATTGATCCAAGCTCTAAAACAACAAATTCTGTTTACAAAATACATTGAAATCGATAAAAAACAAACTTAGTTCATCCGTTGTTATATTGTACTTGAACACAAACTTGTTATTTCTCCAAAATTCAATCACGTAATTCGAATTTGGATTAAATTCGTTTGTTTCCTTATTGTTTTTATCCAATGTTTTTATTAGATAATCATCATTGGTACATTTTTCAACATCGTCACTTTCCTTAAACGAAATAATTAATAATTGTATTAAGATTTTCATTTAGAATCATTGTTTAAGTACTTTAAATTGAAATGTAATCTTTCCGTTCACTATGTTTTCCAAGACATCATCTCTTTTCACATCTAGAAAAAAAAAGTATAAAGTAATATTAAGTAAGTATGAAATGTGTTATTTTTATAATGTAAGGTAAAATAAAATTGCCTTTTTCCATATTAAATTTTGTGAAACGTGGAAAACTATATAGAATAAAAGGATGTTAAAAAGGGAAGAATGTCTAGAGATCTTTCATATAAAATTTTTCTTTTCATGGCGAAGTCACTTCTTATTGTTCTTGAAGATATTTATGAATTGATTTTTCCATAGCATATTTTCAAGAATAAGACTTAAATCTTTTCCGACTTTCTGGTGTCAAAATGTTTATTTTTACACCATATGATAAAAAAATGGATTAGTTAAGCATAATAATTGGATAACAATATAGGCCAAAACACAGCGTGAAACTAAATATTGATCAAAAGAAGTGTACTGTGTCTGCTGGTTGGTCCACCACTTTTTTTCTACTACACCTTCATAGACTAATCAATTATGGCAGATATCTTCTGTAAACAAATCTACGAAATGATCAGGGAACTTGGGAATAAGCAGTTAAGATTGATGAATAAAGACAGATCAAACTTCTTGCAGGACAAGTCGCACGAATAACGTTGTTGAAACTGCAAGAGCTGGACTTGACAATTCTCAGTCAACCACTGAATTCCTCAAACTTACACCAACAGATTACTATTGTTTTCATGTATGAATCACTTCTTGCAGTGAAAAACTTAATTTCCAACAAGCTGTAAAAAACGCATTTTTACGATTTTATCACCACTCGCTCTTCAGGATTCTTCTCTGCTGGTATTAACAAGCTACTTAGTTAAGAAAGCAAAATTGTATTGATAGTTTAGGATAATTATACTTCTTTTTGTTTGAAATATAATAAATTAAACTTTCCGCTCAAAATCGGACGGTTCATACTTAATGACCTACTATAATTAATTGTAATAAATACCTTTGCAATATTGTCTCTCATTACAGAATGGCTCCAAGTAAGATTTTTTGCATCCGTTCGGACAGTGTCCAGTGACATAATGGCATTGCTCATTGTCCTTGCAATTTCCACATTTATCGACGCAATTGGATCCGAAAACGTTCTTCTTTAAATCATCGCATTCTTAAAATAAATGAATAAATAAATTACGTTTCACGTATTTGCTTTGTATTCACTTGTTTCGCAATATTTTCCTTGGTGTCCAGGCTGACAGTAGCATTTGTTTGTCTCCGCACAAATCAACGTATTCTCGCAACCATCAGTGTTAAAAACTGATTTACATTTGATGCAATCGTTTCCAAATTCATCGATTGAACAAACGTTACCTATAAAAAAAATATCAATAAATTACAATAAGAAATCGATAAATTAATTTGAAAATTTACTACTTTTGTTGGAATTAACAACACTTTCGCCCATTCTAATAGAAGAATTCGGATTGTTCAAAGATACGCACGAAACCTGTTCAATTTGCCCAACATCAAATTCCATAGAAATTTGATTGATATTCGTTTCGCAATCTGCATTATATTTCATATTGCTGAAAATAACTTCGTTCTGTCGGTAATTCAATAACTGAAACGAGTAAACTTTTGTCGCATCTTGCACGTTTGCTTCCATTTTGACGAACTTCCAACCGATCTACAAAAGCGTATTTTTATTTAGTAAAATTTTGGTTAATAGAAAAAAAAAATTAAAATACTCTTTCATTTTTAAACTTCTGATTCTTAATAATGGTTGAACCTAATCTTATTTCGACAGTTATTTCATTAACAAAATAAAAATAAGTGGAGAAGCACAACTTATTGTTATAATCTGGAATAATGTTCAAGAAGATAACATTTTTTCCGACGACATCCTTTACCCAAATATTATCTGAAAATAAATAAATTAATTAATATTTGTTTCAATAATTTTTCTAATCAATAATTACATGAGTGCAGTTTCCACAATGCGCCTTCAAACGATTTCATATCTAAACTACTTAATCCAAAATGACGAACATATTCATTCTGTATAGATTTTCCATTCAGCAGTAGAATGTATCTTCCATTGTTTTTATTATATCTTATAGTGAAGTGATTCCATGAATCGACATTGTAATTTTGCAAATTCTGAAAAAGGAAATTAAGAAATTGTAACGAAAGCGCGCAGACAACATCGCGCAGACGAAAGCGCGCAAAACAAATACTATCAGGACAAAAACACGTAGTAACAAAAGCAAACAACCACGTCAAATGCACGAGAATTTGTATTTTTGAAATATAAAATCTACCCTGTTACTAACCTAAGGTACTAGGGCATTGGAGGCACTATGGGAATACCCAAATCACGAATTGTTTGTATGTATATTTAAAATACATACAAAAGCAAAGTACTCGAAACTAAACGTGCTTATTTAAGTGCGCGAATTTGTCCTACGCGCTATCGTGACTGCGCGCTTTTGTCGGGTCACCATATTATTTACATTTTGGATCAGCTTCTCGTTAGTACAATTAATCGCCTGATCTGGACAAAAAACAGACGTTACATTATCATTACTAAATGACATTCTTAGCTTCAATTGATTATTGTAATAAAATGACATTTCAGCATCACGTCTATATCTCAACGAAAACGTGAACTCAAAGAAGTCATCCAAAATCTCCGATAAATTCTTCTTCACATTTTTATTATCTTTACTTATAAAAGTTTCGAAATCTAAAAAAAAATAAATCAAATTTAAATTGAACAAATTAAATTACCCAAAAATTTACATTGCCATCTGTGATCGAGAATTGGGCCTAATAGATATTTATAACCTTGATCGATTCTCCAACCGGGGATCAAACCTAGCGGCTTGGAAAGATTGCTTGAATTATTGCCTGGAAATAAATATTAGCTAACATATTGATGTAATGCAACAGAAACGCACTCACTTTTGTATTTATAAAACGATTCATCGTACGGCGTCAGCCAAGTTAATGTTTCGCTTTCATCAGTTTTAACACAATGCGATTCCAATTTACCATTCTCTTTTTTTCGGCTAACAATTGTGATACCATTCAAATATTGCACAAAGAAACACAAGTAAATGAAAACTATAATCGAGTTCATTTTCTTAACACAAAATTAAGACTGAACAACTCATTTTTTTTTGTTGTAATATTTATATGAAGAACATATCAAATTTTGTGTTTAACCCAACCACTTTTTCCTGTTCAATTACCTTATCTAGACAGAATGGTGAAACATAATTTTTTTTTTTGGTAATTTATAATCTAATAATAAATTACCAAAAAAAAAAACGGAAAAACTGCGGTCATTATTAACCTCATGCATTTTTTTTTCGTGACTTAATGCATTTTTATTTTTTTTTTCAAACAGTCTGTTTTATTTAATTGGATTTAGTAATTTTCGTCCGATTTTGAAGTGCAAATCCGATAATCCTATTAATACCGCACTCAATTAAACAGATGGAACGAGGATAATTAATTTATTTGTCGAAGCACATCAAATAAATTAATGACTACATTCATAGTTATGTCGTAATCATTTTATTCACAATGTGAACATTAAGTAAATTTGATTTCGGATGAGATTAATTGGATAAACTTTCCCGGTGGATGTTTACTGTTGTTATGGTTATGAACATTAATAAATCTGTGTACTAAATCTGGTGGTTTATAGCGCTAAAGTCTATTTGTTGAGATTCCAGTCTATCTTCGTATCTGCTACTAAACATTGTTATTGTATTCTCAACCAGATCTATATGGAGATCTTCATGTATTTGTCTATTTGTGACATAATTTGTTCACAATTTCACCTCTTCAGTCTTCGACGATGATATGCAGTATGCATCAGCTCCGTAACCAGTTGGTTTGGGTGATTCTCTAGCCGATTATGGTATCTTGTGCTAGCCTTTGCGATTTCTTCCTTGACGAAACTGATGTTAGCTTGCTTATGGATGTCATCGTTTGCGAAGAACCATGGAGTATTGGTAATTTTCCTCAGTGTTTTGGAATGGAATCTCTGTATTATATCAATACTGGTGTTACAGGCAGATCCCCAAAGCTGAATGCCGTAGGTCCATATCGGTTTTAGAATAGCTTTATACAGGAGCACTTTGTTTTCTGTTGATATGCAACAGTGTCTTCCGATTAGCCACTCCAGCTTCCTAGCCCTCAGATTGAGACATTTTCTCTCGGTTGCTATATGCGTTTTCCAAGTAAGGCGTCGATCTAGGTGCATGCCAAAGTACTTGGTTTCATTTGCCTGAGGCAGAGTGGATCCGTTTAATAGGACTGGAGGACAGGTCTGTCGACGTATAGTAAACGTCACATGCACCGACTTAGCCTCGTTGGCTATAATTCTCCACTTTTTTAGCCAGTTTGACCTGAAAGTGCCTCCCCGTTAAGTATGATTTAAAGATGGAATAGTATACGTGGGGAAAACTTCTTAATTTTGTATAGCAGCCCTATCAAAAGCCTGAGATATGTCCAGAAAAGCAGCGGAACAGTATCTCCTCTCCTCAAGACTTCTGCTAATCTCGTCCACTACACGATGTACCTGCTCCACAGTACCGTGACGTTCTCGGAAACTGAACTGGTGGTCAGGTATGACATGATTTTCAAGTAGCCAGTGTCGTAATCGGCGTAGCAGTTGCTTCTCAAAAAGTTTTAACAAGACCGGTTGGTTATGGTCAATTAATTATGCAAAAAGATCTCAAAGTTTGATGAAAACTAACCAAAACATGTGATTAATAATAAGTCACTGGATGATTGCGGATTTGTTAAAAGTTAAGCAACGTTAATCTTGGATTTCACTTGAATTTAACTCTACAGATTTAAATATTTGGATAATTGGTAACTTGTATTATAGTTAAACAATGAAAATAGAAACGTAAATGTAATCAGGCTTATTCTAAGTAGAATTATGCAATGTAAATATGCACTAAGTAATACTTGAATGAATAGTTATATATAGAGTAGATCATTTCACGGACAGAAAAAAATTAACAAATCTCTAGAAAAATATTTTCTACAGTCATAAGCTCATTATAGTAAAGAACTTGATATTTAGTAAAACATTGACTGACAAATTGCAAAAGTTAAACAACAAAAGTAAAGCAATGACAAAAGTTAAGCAAATAATAATTATTAAGCAACATATATAGAACTTGTTAATTCCCAGAGCTAAAACAATTAATAATTGCTACATTAGAACTATTTTATTTTTTACCCCATAAATAGAACTGTTTTTTTTGTATTGCGTCGCATTGAAATTGGAAGCAAAATTAAACCAGTGTCAATTTGTAGGCAATGTTCTATTAATTTCCACCCCCCGAATATTTATATGCGTTCCGCACATTTGCGCATTTTTTCCTCTCATTTTTAGCGAAATTGCCTCGCACCTATTCGATTTACAATCACTATTTTTTTGTTCTGTATGCGAATCCGTACATCGGCAAAAATTCATGACCCATCGTGTATCTAAAATTTACGCGTTTAAAGCAAACACCGATGGAATTGAACGGATGCAAAATTGAATTGCAAATGAAAAAGTATAAAAATATTTAATCTCCTGCTTGTTTGTTCTTTCGTTGCATAATTAAATTTTTAGCCCTCCTTCCATTAAACAGTCTTTTATATTTACCAACAGTTGGCTTGATGCAAAACCTATCTTTTTCACGTAGCAATTTTAAAAAGTTTTGAGAGTTTTTATTTGCATCCACTTCTTTTTTATTCCTAGATCACATTTAAAAGCTTTTGAACTTTTTGCTACGTCCACGCAAATATCAATTCGTATCCATTTGTTTTATGTATCATTAATCTTAATCTTTTAATCTTAATTATATGTGGCCAAATTCTTCCGTAATCTTTCCGACGTCTTTTGTAAGAAAAAATAAAAACTCCACTATCCATATCTTCATTATCTACGACCTAAACCAAGTTCTTCCTATTCCCATTTGTCATCGGAGTCGTCGGAACTCTGACTCGAATTGTCTTACCTTTGCGTTACTGAGACTTTCTAAACTGTAATTGAAGAACTACTTGATCATTTTGCGAAAACTGGTAAAATTTAACACAGACAAAGGCTAAGCGAGAAGTGTGGAGGTCTAATAATAATGCCCTATTTCTATTACCCATTCGATGCTACACCGCCTGATCTGATTTTCGAACTATTAAGCGAATTTAAACGTTATTTAGCTTAAATAATTAAAAATTTTCAGATGTTTACATTTGAGTTCATGACATTTGTACCACTAATTTACTTATTGTTCTTCTATATAAAGATAATATATAAAAATGTATATACGTATGTAACACATATTACTATTCAATCTTAAAAGAAATATTGACTGTTCTATAATCTTATATACTCATTATAACATAATATGAAAGTTGATACTTTCGTTTAATTGGTTATAAATTATTGTTAACAAACTAGGTCTTAATTAATTACATTCTTCTAATAGTTCGTCATCTATATATTACATAAATATATTGGATCTTCACAATTTGCTTACGTTTAATCACTTGTAAACTAATCTATAGTGTTTGCAAACCCATGAATGGAAATACAGAGTTATGTGTCGAACCCAAATCAAAATTATATTATAAAATTATATTATTTTGTAAATGAATAAAACTAATTGTGACCTCTAATGAAAATTAAATTAATCTTACATTAATCTATAGTATCTTGAATATATATTAATTAACGTAAACTAATGTTAATACTATTTATTAAATTGACCTGAAAATTGGTTAAAATCATAAAAAAAAAGAATATAATTCGTTGTTACCTAAACTTTCATTAACTAATAATTGTTAAAGATTTTTAGGTTATGAGATTTCTGATATTTCATTATAAAATTGAGAAATTTGATTGTACACATCATACTGATCTTATAATGGGTCTATATCGCAAGCCCGACAACCGAAAGACCGTCTATTGAAAGCCCGACGTTCGAAATCCCGAGTGTATCAAAATCCTGACTACCATAATCCCGACAATCAAAATACCGACTATATCGAAATCCCGAATATATCGAAATCTCGACTACCATAATCCCGACAATCGAAATCCCGACAGTGTTTTTTATTATTATAATTTCTACAATAACATTTTATATTATTGTACTATATTTTAATAGGTACGACGAATACTGAAAAAAATATTTTAAAGACTTAGGTCGATGGCTCTTTTACCCGATTATTAATTGTTGTTATTTATTCTTAATAACAATAAATAATATTAATTATTATTGTTTTTTTTTTCGTTGACTTATTCATTATAAAACTTAAGAATAAGAAATATTATATAATAAAATTAGTTTATGTTATTAGCAATAAATAACAACAATTAATAATCTTATTAAGTTTTAGATTGTCCGGATTTCGATATAGTCAGGATTTTAATTGTCGGGATTATGGTAGTCGGGATTTCGATATAGTCGGAATTTCAATACACTCGGGATTTTGAACGTCGGGATTTCGATAGACGGGATTTCGGTTATCGGGCTTGCGATTGCCACCGTAAGGTAATACATATAACCTGAAATATCACATCGTAACGTCTCTCTCTCGTCCTGATCTACTTAACTTATGTAACTTAACCTAAAGACATGATATAATATAATTGAATTCTGGGATTGTCTATTGCCCGAACTAATTTATTTGTAATAAAAGCGCGATTCCGTGCTCAAATTATGAAAATGAATAATTGTAAATGCGAAATTAATAAACATAATTCAATGTAATTGCGTTCCTGGCGAAACATTATCGCGTAATGGCCGTTGTAATTGAAAAAAAAAAGTAGATATATAGAGAATGAGTGTGTGAGAGAGAGCTAGTGAACAAACTAATAGCTAAACTATTAACGCCGCTGAATCACGGGATTTTGGGTGAAATAAATTCGTTCGTGTTGCAGCGTTTATGCATCCGAGCAGCGCGATCTGCATGAATTAAACGTCTGCAACAAACATTTTGAAATCTGTGTGTACATGTCCATTAAACGTTTGTCTGTTCGAAACCAGATAATGCAAGGTTTTGTATATATTCGCACCGAACTTATTGCCGGCATTATCTCCGGAGGAACGTGCCCCGTATGCTTATCGGTTCATTTCGGAATACATCGAATACACCCCCATTTTATTACAGCTCTCCTCCCCTCAAATGAACCTCATGCACCCTCCATTCTAGACGCAGCTCGCATTACCGATATCAAGAAAAATAAATGGCCGGATATTTTAAACGGTTTTCTTCGTTCTCCTTATTATTATCTTTACTCGCATTTTTCTTACCCTCCGCAACGAAACCAATTTATTTGCGCAAACTGATTTTTTTTCTCTCTCTCTCCTCCTGCTGTTGTTGTTTGTTGTTTCTTGAACAAACAGACGAGGGGGGGGAAAGTAAAGGCGCGATACAATGCAAGCATAGAAATAATATTTTCGAGACCGATAAAACATACACATGCAGAGGGTATATTATGTGTTTCGACTCGACAAACAATCGGACGTATATGGGTCGAAACGAACTCCTACAACACCAACATTTCCCTTTTCGCCCCCCGACGTCGCAACTCGATTCTTTACAACAATACCGCACTGCACACAAAAGCTGAATAAATGGTATTTGCAACTCCAACGGTTACTTAACTTAACAACCGTGTACAAAGCGTGTAAAAGCGATAACAAATGTTTAGATTTTTAGTGCTGATATTTTATCCATTGGAGATTAAACCAATCTTGAAGAATGTGTATAATACAAAGAACATTCGTTGGCTGAAAACAAATTTAAAAAAAAAAGTTGCTTTTATAAAATGCAATTAATTAATCTCAAATATTTGAACTATAACATGAGTTTTTATTTTGTAATAATAAACATTTTATTTAAACTTTTTAAGAACTGCTTTTCCTCCATTTTTTCGCAGCAGGTAACTATATCGAATGACATAAAACTGAAATTCTTTTCTATATTAAGGGATACTTTTACCAAAGGTTTCTTTTATCAAAGGCGACTATATCGAATGTTCACTATACCGATATTTTATACAACATCTAAGACCTTATACACAATGAAGAGTAGAATTTGGATAATCTTATTTAAAAACTTAATGTATGTTTGTAAATAATGTAATAAATTATATAATTACCATAATTTGATCTATTTTTTTATGTTTACAATTGAAATAAATAAATTAACTTTGACAAGTTGCGAAAGTTGTTTAAATTATTTACTAATTCAGTATCTTTTCTTAATTGTCATTTTGACTCCAGTTTTGGTACGAATTTGATAGATTTTGATAGTACTGTCACATTTACAAAGTGATTACATTTTACAAAGTCTTATAGGTTTATCAATCAAGGTAATGGTTAATCTATACATTATACGATTAGGAGGGGAAGATAATTCCCTCACGAAAATAATTCGATAATTTCGTTATATTCCCTATGTTTGTGTTCTTGGCGAGGGACGACCAATACTCACCATACACAAATGACTAATGGTATTTGTATTGCGATCGTCATTACGAATGATCGATTTTCCTCTGTTCGCCTCAAGTGCTCGTAAATTAAGCGTTAAGACAATAGAAACTCCAGTTATTACGTATCAATCAATATAAGTATGACGGTAATGGCCTTAAACTGAACGCGCTAAGTTATTTTTATATTTTGGTTTTGTTTCAATTCATATTTTGCTAATAATAAATATCTAGTTGTATTTATAATCATTAACAGATGGCGCCGCAATCTAATTGGTTTATTTCTACCTTTTGTTGGTATTGTGTTGGGTTTATGGTATTGAATAAGAATTATCGAAATCTTGATTAATATTTCATACTGTTTGGTCGATACGTAATGGGTCTTCGGTACGAAGTTTATTGTTGTGGAACTTTGTTGGATCGATGCATTGGCACGAAGGCAATCTCGACGGTCGGAGCTAACGGAAGGTTAAGTAAAATTAATCTTCTTTTTTTCTCTTTCTCTCTATGTTTGGTCGTATGGCCATAAATTGGAATCGGCGCGGAAAAATGGTTTGCACCACCCTTGGAGTACGAGGGTGGCGGCGTATATAGTTGGGGTTGGTAAAAGGAGAAAGAAAGAGAGAGAGAGAGAGAGTTAGTTTCGCAGCGGTGCAGCATAGATTGCAACACGGAATCCAAAAGAGGGTGGGTGATGAGGATGAGGGCGCTTCGAGGAAGTCATAAATAGGGAGGAAAGTAGTGGAGTGTTGCAGGTGGGCTAAAGCTCTTGGGAGGTTGAGTTCGAAAGCTACAACCTAGCTACTACCTCAACCCTCACAGTTTCCTCTATTCCCTTCCAGGCCAGTTCTTCCCCCTTCGTTTGCGTGATCTGTACTCTCCAGCGTTTCGCCATTTAATCTTATATCAAAACCTTCCGACCTGCACTTTAATTCGGATAAATTACGCCGAGGCTTATCGAACTCTCATCGACTCTACCCAACTCCGCCCTAACTCATTTATTATTATTGACAACCGAAATAACATTTCCATCTCCATGGAAACCCAACTATAGCTTTCTACAAGCATTTTGTTTTATTAAAATTATAAAACAAACCAAAATACAAATGTTGAACATATCCGAAATCACTTAGAATCATCTATTAATGGAAAACTTACAGAATTATTAGAAAAAGGTATTAAAAAACTGCCTGTTCTGTGGAGGAAGATCTATGTATATGTTAAACAGAAAGTATTTAACAGAATTGTCTTCAAATATTCGAGATATGTACATTTCCAACTAAATAAACAACTTTTTGAAACAAAAATTTGCTCAAATCTATATACGCACACTTATTTTTCTGTCATTAGTTACTCAACTGGTATCTAAGACCCACGACATTCTTAATAGAAAACCGGTTTTTGTATAAACCCTAATAATCACTCACTTGCTCACAATAAAAATCAAATTTTAGAAAAGAATATTTTATTACTTTCGTACCATAAGACGCAATGCAATTATGGTAATCCACGATTAAAACTAAACTAAGCACTTCATTGATCATTCATCATGAAGATTTGTTAAATTCTCGCTTTTCACGTTGAAATTGCAAATAAAACTAACAATAAAATCTATATACGCACATTTATTAGCTCAATAGTTAAGATATATCAATATATCAAAAGTTTCATTAATAAAATTTACAAAAGTTATATGATTTTTTTAATGCAATTTTAAATCTATTTTTCTTTCTAAAATATGGTAATCCACGATTAAAACTAAATTAAGCACTTCATTAATCATTCACCATGCAATTAGATCAAAAACAGCGGTTTTTTTATCGGTTCCCATTATCGTTAAATGTTATTTATATTTTTATTTCATGAGCATATCACAATTTTATACGAAACTCTCGCGACGAAATCACAATAAAAATGTCGTAATTTCTGAAAGCACTTTAAACTTGTTTTATATTTGTTTGTTGACGTTATTCTTAGTTCATTTTATGTACTTGAAAATTTCAAGAACACATTAGACGAAATCAATGGAGTTTGTCGAATACGAAAACACTTTGAGAAAATACGATCGAATACATTTGAGTTCACGTATTTTCAATTACTTTAATTCAATCAACAAGAAATAAACAGAAACAATTAAATATTGAAATCAATCAGTTTAATTAATGCTCACTAGAATTTATCTAAATTTAATGTAAATCTGTTAATTGTCGCAGTTTGATTAATTAATTGTGATTGAGTTAAATATTAAAATGTATTAGTTCAATTATTGCTCACTGGTTAATTAAATTTAAGTTAAACATTTAATTGATAGGTTTAATTATTGCTGTATCACACGAATATATATTGAATATAATCAATTACTCGTATCTGACGTATTTAATAATTAAAAAAAAACATTTTCTGTGTAATTGTAATAGCTGTATTTTTCAACAAAGAATTTCCCGAGGTGACATTCTAGGTCCTTCAGAAAACATCCAAGGCATTCTTATAAGTATGTGAAAGTATTTTCAATGTTTCTTCCATTGTTAATATGATTACAGCACGAATCATTAAGTTTTTACAGAATAAATCTTAAAGTAAATGAAAAATTAGACAGAATTTGGAATCACTGTAGATATTGGTTTTTAAAGACACGTCTATACTAAATCATTCAAGGATTGTTTCGTGGAAGTAATAGTTGCGTGCATGGCGTTCTTTGAAAGCATTCCCGTTTCTTTGGCAAGTGATCGTTTCGAGGACAAAGTTCGGAGTCTTCTATTTTTTTTCCATAAAATATTCAGAATTGGATCACGCGAACTCCAGTTTCTCTATATTTATGAATATCTACTTTATTATCTACAAAGTAGCAGCTGATTACCGCTGTATGTGCCGAACATCATTAAACGACGTAATTTCAGCTGTAAAATACTTTTATACCTCGTATCTGTACATTATACAACTCTTGCATGTGCTACAACGCAAAATATGTTCGTTCATTCCGCCACATAAAATACTTACACGTACATTTAGTTGCATAAACCGCAATAAATATTATAAGTGTTGCACTAGAATTATAAATATAGTAAATAATCTGGTATTTATTTATTTTTACTACTTATCCATATATGGTTCTCATATATAATTTCATTAAATTATTTAAAGTTTAATAAAAAATCATATATTTAACATTGTAGAGTACTAAAATACTTAGCATACTGCACGTAACACTATTTAAAACCGCACTAATCGAGGTTTTTAACGAAAGAAACATCATTTATGTCTAACATCAATAATATTATGTAATTTAGTTCCTTTAAAAAATTTGAAACCGCACTGTTTTGAATCCGCACAATGCAAGGTATAGCTGTATTATTAATTAAAATAACTGCTGATTACTTAATTTAATTTATTCAATCATATTTTGTGTGCTTGTAATAAGATATTATAATCTAAGGTTTTAGTTAAAGTAGTAATTAGTTGAATTTCATGTGCACTACACTGCTAAATCAATATATAGCAACTTTTGAGGGCAATAATGGAGCATCGTGTGCAAATGCAGATGTTTGTTTAGCGGCTCGAGAGATATTTACCATATTTCTGAAGAAGCTTTATGTTGATCTCAATATATACGAGCTTAACGTGGGGTGCTTTTCCTTCTTTTCGCTTTGCCAATACTTTTCCCTTCCCCGTTTCTCTTTTTCCCTTATTTTTTTTTATGTGAGAGTACATATTGCGTTTCGAATATCATGCGAACAGGGGATGAATCTCCACTTTGAGAGTGGACGGGGAAAAGCAGAGTAAGTGGGAAATGTACACATTGTCGCAGACGTCGTTTTCCTTCCATACCCAATTACATATTCGATTTACAAGAATCTATTAACGATTCGTTCGTTCTTCGTCCCCTTGTTTTTTACAACTTCTATCCACGCACATTTAAAATCCTCTGAAAACTTTCACCTCCGCTCTCCAAACTTTGCAAAAACAAACCGCCCAAAGTAATTTCAATTCCTCCCATCTATTTAAACATCTTTCACTCTTCAAGCATAATATTTATTCTATCATCGTTTCATCTTCGGATTCGCTTCAAACCTCTCACCGTAATTACACACATACCAAATGTAATATTTCAGAAGAAAAAAAAATCAGGATTTTCGTTAGAATTTAGAGAATTGTATTTCGGGCGATTTACCGCTTAAACTTAACGCCGAGCTGAGGATTTCCAAATTGTGTGCAGTTGGTTGTATAAAATAACGTTCGCCATTTGCTACACAACTTCGGGGATCTTGGCTGCAATCCATGCGCACTATTTCACAACTAAGTGTTGCTGCATAAACTCTGCGCTTCGTGACGAAGATTTGTTTAATTCTCGCTTTTCACGTTGAAATTGCAAATAAAACTAACAATAAAATCTACATACGCACATTTATTAGCTCAATATTTAAGATATATCAATATATCAAAAGTTTCATTAATAAAATTTACGAAAGTTATATGTTTTTTTAAATGAAAATTTCAATACAAATTCAATTCATATTTTATAACTTTCGCAAATTTTCTGTACCTGAAATAATAAATTATTTTGTGGGATTTGATTTTGTATCCGCCTGTAAATAACAGGAAAATCTTTGCATTTTTAATGAACAACGTACGCATTTCATGTTGAACTTTAATGGTTTATGGGCGAGATATGCACGAACAAACATTTTTTATTCTGGGCGCCACTGACAGTATTTCATGTCAAAGCTTATTGATTTTTAGATATTTCCGCACAAGGATCAGAGGAAATCAGAGTTCACATTTAAAAAGCAACGAAATCGAAAATATCGCATTTTCACACAAAAATCTTCAAATAATGAATCCAAATTTTCAAAATCAATATTTTGAATTTGTCCATTTTTCTTTTCTAAACAGAAAATTAAATTATTGAATACATACAGGCTTCAATCAGTGTGGATTCACTATTTGAAAATATACTATATTTTAATCAATGAATATATACATATTTTTTTTTAAATTAATACACAAAATTATTTCTTCTTTATAATTATGTCTTTTTATTTTCATGCATTTTTGAAGTCCTCAATTAGTGCGAATTCACTATAATACGGTTTGAAAATTTCAAAACAAACTCCATTTTAATCGAACATTGTAAAAATAATTTTGAAAAAATTATTACACAAAATTATTTCTTTATACATTAATGATCTTTTTGTTTTTCTATATAATCATGTCTCTTTTAGTGCTATTCATTTTTAAAGTCCTTGATTAGTGTCGATTCACTATAGTACAGTTTAAAAATTTGAAGAGAAACGAAATTTTAATAAAATAAAAAAAATAATTTCTAAAAATTTAATACACAAAATTATTTTTTTTTGTACATATATGATCTTTTTTCTAAATAATCATGTCGCTCTTACTGCTATTCATTTTTTTGCATTTGAATCCGTACTAATCGAGGACTTTAAAGTGTTCGATTAGTGCAGATTCATAAAAATTTGAAAAGAAACTAAATTTTAATCAAACAATATAAAAATAATTTCTAACAAATTAGTACACAAAATTATTTTTCAACCTAAATGATCGTTTTTTCTTCTTCTTTATAATCACGTCTCTTTTGGTGCTGTTTATTTTTATGAAGTTTTAATATCCTTAATGCGGAATAACAATACAATACGAATTATTCCTTATGCTGAAAATTGTAATATTAAATCCATTGAACGTATTTTTAAGCCACGATAAAATGGATGGCTTCGAATTGATAAATACGTTACGACAACACTTTCCAACGTATTCACTTATCGTGCAGCATCGATTTCTTCGCTCTTCGGGAAACAATTTCTATTACCTTTAAACGAAATTATCGTCCCAGAAAAGTTTTGTGTATAAAAAAAAATTTGGTGTAGTAAGTTCTCAAACCGAAGCAATGGCAAAAATAAAGTGAAATATTGATTTTCCATTAAAGCACAAATTCTGCACGCTTCTACCACACACAACCTACATATTTCCACAAGTCAATTGGATACTGGAAATATACTTAAAGCCGCCTGATTTATGCCTCGAATTCCACCGCAAAGAAAGCACGAAGAAATGGGGAAAAAAAAATTGTACACGCGATGTGTAAGGAATTCCATGAATACAAACTATTTCTGCTGAATCGATTTTCGCACGTCGCAGGAATTGCTATATTTTTTAGATGGAAACTCGCACACAGACTGCAATCTACTTCATAAGAAAAAACGAACTCTGTATATAAAAATGAACCGTATTTCCCTAAGTATAAGATGCATACGTCTTCTTAAACCCCAAATTGTGATACATTAAATAGAATTTATCAAATTTATAAATTGTTAAATTTCGGTTTTCACAAATAGATAGTGTTATGTTTTTTTTTAAGGATTTCTGTCAATCTTATGATTTTTCCTTTTGTTAATTGACACTTCAAGTTTCCTGGCTTCAAAAGGACTAATTTTGTTCGCAACTATTAATTTAAACTCAATTTTAATGGAGTGCAAAATCAAACATATTCAACATATTTTACTTTTTTATAACGAATTAAAGGCAAGAAATCTGAACTATCTTAAATTGACATGTATATTGGGTTGCCGTTCCAAATATGACTTTTGCGCATGACGAATTTGCTGTTACATATTAAGACGTTGACGACGGTATGACCGGAGAGTCATTTATTTTGTATAATAGATTTGTCGCTCTGCAAGACACTGATTTTGACTGATTTTCAATTGCAAAGTTTAAAGGCCAATACATTTCTTATACATATTTAATCATTCTTGAAGCAATTTAGAATAATACGTGATATTGTGAAATAATTTATGAATAGTTTACAAAATAAATTACGAGAAACATTTCTCACAATTGTTATAAACTGTTTAAAAATATTCAAAAATGTATAAGAAAAGTTTATGTTTGTATTTGACGTAAGATATTTGACTTTACACTCAGCCATAGGCGTCCACGAAAAAATTTCTCACAGCAGGAAAACCGATTTGCGTCGTCCTTAACATGTTAAAGAATTAAGAAATGATATAATATCATAACTCTGATCAAAAAAGTATCTGTTCTCATATCCAGACCTTGTATATCCCAAATTGACACGATCTACATTAACATACAATTTTTTTCGTGGACGGCTATGGACTGAGTAAAACGTCAAATATCTTACGTTAATTACAAACTCTAAACGCTTAAACTCGCTATTTTAATTGTAAAGTATGCATAAATTATGTCACAATATTATTCTAAATTGCTTCAAGAATGATTAAAAAATGTGTAAGAAAAGTATTGACCTTTAAAGTTTGTAATTGACGTAAGATATTTGACGTTTTACTCACTCAAAATCAGTGGCGTGCATAGCGACTAAACTGTTATATATAATTATATTATACAAACTTAGTTTATTTCAATACAAACTAAAGAATTGAATTAAAACAAAAATAACGGAAATTTTGTAAATTTTAGCACTATTTTGAAATTAACATATAATTTAAGTAAAATAACAAAAAGTCTTAAATTTTATAATCACTAGGTTTTTGTATTTGCAAATTGTGAATGTTTGAACAATAAGGTGAGTTTGTTTGATGAACATTGGGAAGTTTTCAAATTATATTAATGCAATGCGAGTGGAAAGAAGTTCTTATTTTCCAATACATCCGAGATAAGAGACTGGATGTTCGACAAGGACGTAAAGAAAATAACAGAAGGAAACGCCAATCTGAATAAGTGGAATTCCTTCCTTCCACGTCGAGCCGAGACAATGCAAATTCGACGTGAGGCGAAAAAATTGGATTTAAACAACGATTTCGATCGTTGTGCCATATTTTTTTTGTCTGCAATAATCGCACATTCTTCAACTAAATAAAAGTTCAACTAAGCAAATGTTTCTGCACTCATTTAAAAGAGATCTACTATATAAGAAGTTTAATATAAGAGGTAATTGGTCGATATGAAACTTTGCAAATTCGATTATTCAAAAAAAATGGATTTAAACAACAATTTTGATCATTGTAGAATATTGTATTTCTCTGCACTTATTTAAAGAAAAAAGCTGTTATTTAAAAAGTTAATATAGGAATTAGCTATTTCTCAAAATAATTAACTTTCAACATAAAAAGTATATTAACTTTATTCCTTCTACTTTTATCCTTGACATATTTATTTTTTTCTCTTTATTTTCCGGCCTACTTTATTTAAGCAACCTTAACATAATCACTTTAAAAGCACACGCACAATCAAGACACGCACTCACGAACTACTTATTCTAAAAACGATTTGGTAGGTCTTGAAAACGCTTCAATCTTTGGCGATGGTTCTCTGTGGTAGTCAGCTCCACAGCAAGCAAGGGTTTGGGTGAATATATCCAACCGGTGTTTGTAATTAACGCTGAGTTTACTTATCTCTTCCTTCGCTAGTTTGATGTCGGTGAAGAAATGGATATCGTTCTTTGATTGGAACCTCTGGATCACATCGATTGTAGTGTTACATGCAGACCCCAATAATTGAATGCCGTATGTTCAAATGGGTTTTATTATATCTTTATATATCAGTATCTTGTTTTCAATTGAGATGTCTAAATTTATACAAAGTAACCAGTACAATTTTCCAACCTGAAGTGCCAGTTGTTTACTTTTAGCCTTTATGTGGTTCCTCCAGGTGAGACGACGGTCCAGACGCATACCCAAGTACTTGGGTAGGGGGTTGTTGTTGAGAGCAACCGTTGGGCACGTCTGTCGGCGCATTGTAAATGTCACATGCACAGACTTGCTCTCGTTGGCTTTAATCTTCTATTTCTTGAGCCAAGCTTGGATGTTATTCAAGTTTGATTGGAGCAGTTGTCCAAGGCCTGGGAGATGTCAAGAATAGCGGCGGAGCAATAGTTTTTCTCCTCCAAGCTTCTAATCACAGGGTAGTACTGTGTATCTGCTCAACGGTACCAAGCTGCTCGCGAAAACCAAACTGGTGATCCAGAATGATGTTATTTTCCATCAGCCAGGGCCTCAGTCTACGTAGCAGCAGTTTTTCAAAAAGTTTCAACATAATCGACAGGAGACTGATGGGTCTGTAGGTGGCAGGCATATCAGCTGGTTTTTCAGGTTTAGGATTCAGTATGATCTGGGCAACCTTTCACTCGTCCGGTCATAGCCAGTACCCTAAGACTCAGTGTTGGACAGCTGCCTCAGTACCTCAGTGGTAATTAAATCGAAACCAGGTGCTTTTCCTGTTTCTAATCCACGCTGGATCATGACCTACACTTCTTTAACCTTAACGAGTTATTGGGAGCGATATATTGACATATGAATACATTAAATTAAGATTTTTTTTTTTGGAAAAATATTATTTTTATTTTATGTACAAATTATTATTGTACAAAATTTTTTTTTTAACAAAAATTAAATTAATTTTACAATTTATTTAATTCATATGATATTTCATGATTGAAACTGTAAATAAAACCATGGATCCATCAAAAATAATGTTTTTGTTTAATAAATGAAAAACCGTGTTAAACATGTCAAACATCGATGAAATAAAATAGTAATATTTTTATTGAAAATATACTGACTCATTTATGAATGTATGGAGCAGATGATGATGGACATCTACAAAGCGCAATTCGGTTTCGTGTTAATTTTGCATAACACAGTTTGCTATTCCTTGAATATATTATGGAGATTGATGACCGATTCTCAGGAGAGACTCAAAGTGAAACTGCAATTATTTCAAGACGAATACGGTAGTAATATGATCTAGATACAAAACCTCGTGCGAATTCACCTAAATGCAAATTAGTCATACATTTTACCAATTAATTCTAAATAATGTAACTAGTTTCGATTAAAGATCAGATTTGTTTAATTAAAACAATAATTAAAAACAAATTAGTTTGCAAATAAGTCTGCTATTTCAAGCTCAATTATTCAAAATATGAGCAGAAATCGTACTAGATTTTTTTTGTAATGAAAAAAATATTTGTAAGTGTTAAGTGTGTAATACAGCAAGTGATGAAAAATGTGATTTCACTTATTAATAAAATCGAAAAAAATGGTTTTCTTTTCTTTATGGAGGAACGTAGCCCCATATTTTTACCTCTGAAAACGAAAATAAGTTAATCTATCAAGGTAATTTTGTGGAACGTACTCTATTCGTTAATCGAGGTATGACTTATAAATAAATATACAGAGAGTTTATCAATTGATGCTATCAAAATTATGACTAGACTAGGCTAGAAGTAGAATTAGTTTCATGGAAATATTAAAGACGACAAGTAAGAATTTGTTATTATTGTGGTAATCCAAACCTTATACATTTGTATCATGTACAGTTTCTTTTATTTTTTCAATTTATATCAACTTATTATTGATATAAATCTCTTCGGTCCTATTTCTACCACATTTCGGGTTTTTGGGAATCGAATCAACAACCTTTCAGTTTTTAAACAAAATAAAGTTGGTAATGGATGAGAAACGTCAAAGTATTGTTAGTATTAAATTTAAACACAGATGGCGCTATTTATGTGTAGGCATTATTATCATTGATCTAATACCATTATAATACATATTTAGTCGAAATTAAACTCTCTCGAGTTATCTTCCTGACAAGTGGATGAATACCGAAGGAGAAACGATAAAAGTAAAGAATGCAAAAAAAAAGTCGTTAATGTCTGTTGACTTTCCGGAGTGGTTTGCGTGTAATTTTTAAAGTAAAATTTTGCTGGAGGTGATGAAGTGATGAGGGTGGACGGGCACGAAGGGTGGTTTTGTTGAGAAGGGACGAACTGAACACGCTCGTACTTTGTTTCCGTGCTGTTGACTGCACCATTCATTACGGCAGACCGAGTACCCGGATTGGCATTCATAGACGAAATGGAAATGTAATTGACTGTGTTTTTCAATATTTCATCGCTTAAACGCTAAACAACTTCCCTTCAGCCGCACGAATCGATAACCATAACCGATGTGTACAAGAATTTGTCGCTCGACGGAGGAAATTACTTTCAAAACGCTTGTTAAACTTCAGTAATCAACAGAAACTTGAAATATAACAGTTATCGGTTATCTCTAAACAGTAATCATTTAGTCATAATCGAATTGACAGTTGACAATTCATTTTTTTTCAATTTTCTTTTCTTCTTAGCTTAAGCTCATTTTAATACCTAATGAGGTTAAGCACATATTCATAGCAATATTGAAAATTTTGCCATACATATTCAATATCTTTTCTACTATTAATTTTGTAAACTAGCGCAAAAATTGTTAATACTACGAAAATAACTAATAACTAATTATATTCTCTATAGTTTCATTTTTAATAATCATATTTAATATATCATTTAAATTTCTTAGTTTTCCAGCATTTAAATAAAACGTGAAGACACAACCAAAATTAATTTCTTCAAACTTTAAAGCTTACTACGCAAAAATCGTGAATACCAAGAAAGTAATTACTAGTTCAGTATTTTCTCTTTAGTTTCTTCTTTAACAGTAATTTTAAACATAACTTATAAATTACTTAGTTTTTCAGTAATTAAGTGAAACCTATTGCCTATAATATTATTTCAGAAAAATGTATAAAAAGAATCATAATTCAATAAGAAATATTGTTAATGATGTTAAAAAGTAGTTAACATCTGATAATTGTGACCAGGGTAGAAGCATTAATTTGCTAAGGAAATATATGAATGCAAAAAAAAAAATTAAAACAAATAAATAGAAGTTGCAGAACCCGATGAAATGCAGTTTAATTAAAGTTTTGGGCGTGACCGAGGAAATTTAGTGGATGCCGCGGATTTAAATTCCAACACCGGATTCCGAAAAGCACGCCCTCACCTCTGCCGTTAGGAATTTCATAATTACATCTTACGCAATAAATAATGCTAAATGACTACATTCACTCGCTACACCTAATTCACAAGCTTTCACATTTAAAAAATATGAAATTGGCAAAAACAAATTTTCCTGAATCAAAGTTGATCGTCGATGTTTCCATTTTGTTCTTTTTGTAATATTGCAAACAAAAACATGAATTGTTTTGTTGCTTTGATGACCATGTTTTTGTTGTCGCTGTGATAGAATGTGGATCAGTAAACGAAAATTTCAATTAATCCGAAAAAAAATATAGGGTTGAATATGGGGTTAGTTAAAAAAAATGAACGACCATAGACTGTGTATAATAGCGTACACTGAAACATTCATAACTTTGCATGCTGCAGTGCGCATTCATGTTTTAAACAGATTTCAGTTTCATCATCAACATGGGCAATCAAACATTTCGCATATTATTTTTTTATGTTAAATCACGTCGAATGCAAATCAACAAAAGCTTCATTCCCATATATTTTAACTTTCCTATATTAATACCAATAGTACTGAACTTTGGTTCAAAGAAAATATTTTCAAAGAAAAAATATGCTTACCAGTCAATTTGACCGATGGAAAATTGTCCATATTTATTCTCTTAATATCAAACAGTCGATGTAAATAAAGTTCATTTACGTTTTATGAAATAAATTAGCTCAATTATACACGTGCATGATAGAAACTGTTTACTTTGGTGATACAGATAAGACTGTACTTATAGCTCTATAGTAATTCTATTTAAATTTGATGTAATTAATGTTAATTTGAAGAAATAAATAAACTTTTTTAGTTGTCATTTTGACCCAGATTTGGTACAATTAGTATAGATGACCGTCGGTTTTCTTTGGAATTTCAAACGGAATTCAAACTTTATGTAAATAGAACAAAATTTACGTTTTAATAAATTAGTTAAATCGTGTAGTAAACGTTGCGATATGAATGAGATACGAATCGGTTATTTCGAGTGCGGGAAAATCATAGTCGGTGCTCGTTAATGCTATCATCTGATGCATCGCATTTGCTGCTTGTAGGTATGTAGCATTTAGATCCTGGATTAGGAAATGCACGGCAAGATAATGGATAGAGTTTGGTCATGCGACAGCAATTGTGAAAATAGCAAAACTTTACATCTTTTCTTTCCATTCGTTGATACAAGAAATTGTGTTTGCTATTATCATCCAAAATCTTAGATTTCATAATCATCAAATTCCTAATTAAAGTTGTATATTTCAAGTTCTATCAACATGAATCTAACTTTTATGAAACTACTAATTTTAGGTTATAATTATCTACTACACTATGTAATAAATTTTGTTTATAAATGTTAGTTTGCATTAGCTCAATAAATCTTCGCTCATCCAACCAAATTGCTTTTAATACGACCATCAAATTTGCATTAAATTACGTAAAGCATATTATACACTCTCCCATTATAATTATTAGCGTAATAAACTAATGCAATGATTCGACAATTTCACTAATAACAATACACTTCAATTGTATCCAATTATATGGAATAACCTATGATGAACAGCAGTTAATTATTTATTTCTTTATGATTCTATAATTATGTTCAGGGCATCCCAACTGTAATAGTCGAGGGTCCTAAACAGGGCTTAAATAGTAGTAGTCGAGGTCCCCCAAATAGTGTTAGATGTGGGCCCCAAACATGATCAGTCGAAGTATTTCAAACAGTGTTAGTTGAGGGCCTCAAACAGTGTTACTCGAAGTCCCCTCAAACATAGTTAGACGTGGCCTTTCAAACAGTGTTAGTTATTAATATGAAATACAACATTTCTCTAATGTTTAACTCTCATAGCATATTAGTCAATATTTAGCAGAAACGTTTGTAAACTAAATCTACAAAGACACGTCGTAGTTTTTGTTGGAAATAGGTTCAGTTGAAAATGCGGTAGATTTGTGCTCTGAAACACTGCAAACTATTGCAGAAATTGGTTTGTGCCACCAGCGCAATTAGGTAAATTAGGTGTGACAAATATTTGCTTTTCAGAGGATAAGCGTGATTCATTCGACGGATAGGTGAATAAAACGGACCTGCTTTACACAAATTACCGTCGCTCCGCTCATGTTTCTGGATCAATTAAATTGAGTTCTTTGTATTGCGTTTTCACTGTTTGATGGAATCACAATATTGTTTCAATTGGAAAGTACGCATTTTGTAATTTGGTTATTTGGTTATTTTATTTACGCAATCTAACTAGATCGTTCTCTAATAATGACAGAATTATAAAAGAAAAACGTCACAATTCTTTTCATTTTATTTATTCATATAATTATACGAATACTTCAGGACGCAGAATGATTAAAGAAAATTCTTAAGATTTTGGTCTTTCATTATAATAATGTGAAGAATTTCCGAGCAAATCAATAAAATGTAAAAACCACAGTAATGTGAGAATACTATTAGCTAAATTCCAGTTTTCATATGCATCTTTTGGATTCATTCAGTCTGTTATAGTTTCCGACAAAATCTCTAAAATGTGGAAACACTGCTTTATCAATCGTTAATTAGATGAAACCACAGCAATGTATGAATATTCCCCAAATATCCAAATTTCATATGCAGCTATTATAGTTTTCTAAAAAATCTCTAAAATTTAGAAACACTGCTTTATCAAGCGTTGATTAGATGAAACTACAGCAATGTACATTTCACAAACAACCAGTTTTCATATACATCTTTTGTTATTATAATAATGTTGTTAATTTATGAAATACCTCTACTTGACTAAATTGCTTGTCTATTGAGATATTCATAAGTTAGTTATTTAATATTATGAAGGGTAGTTTATTATTAATTCGGTTTTAATTCCAGAAATGGAGATCCGTTCGCCAAGGTTCACGGGGTCGAGCTGGTTGGCATTCCCAGCACTGAGAGGTGCCTACAAGCACGTCCAGGTGACGCTCGAACTGCGACCGGAAGCTTACGACGGCATTTTCTTCCTTACCGGAGAACGAGACGACATGGCGGGCGACTTCATGGCTCTACTCCTGCACCAGGGATTCGTGGAGTTCCGGTGAGTCCCTCATCCTTTTGCGAACGAACCCTCACCGATGGGTCGGTTTTGGGTCGTAGCTCTTTACGTTCCTTGAATACCAATGGTGTATGCACGGCAGGTACCACCCTCTACCCTCATCTTCATCCACCACCCTCAATTCCATTTTCTCCTCCTGCTACGGTCGGAAAGTTCGTAAATTAACTTCTTGCTGGTTAATTATTTCGCTAAGCGAGTCGAAACATTTTATCTACCGCACTGACACACGAAAGCTTTAATTTGCAAGTTTCCGGTTTTCACACTAATTACGCCGCTTTTTAACATCGCCCTTTTGTAAACACGGCCTCCCGTTATGCATAAATTACAACGTTCTGTCTGCAACCATTCAAACTATTAAATTGCGTCAAACGCAATTTCGAAACTTTTACCGCATTTATACGATTAAATAAACGATTCAAACTCATTTAAAAGTAACACAAAAATAAGCAAATCAAATCTAAAAAAACAAAATTTGTTTATAAGACTTGACACATCAAAATTGTGCTGCCATCTACAGCTGCAGTTGGTACTTTAAACACGTTTCACTATTATAATTCAAAGTTTCTTGATTTCTAATCACAAGAAAGCAAATAATACTTTCTGCAGTAACATATATAAGATCGAAATAAATTAAATCTTCGTGGACGAACGGCGGATATATCCGTCATATTCTTTAACCATAATAATACTACTTATACAAAAGTGTGTGTATGTAAGTGCATTACAGCATTCGGAAAATTGAATCTTATATAAGAAAAAAAGTTGAAGCTTGAGACAATATCTCAATTCACTTGATTTCAGCAAAAAGGTTGTCCTAAGCAAACACAGTTTCTGCTTCTTTTATATTTACAAATCGATAGATTTCGAAGAGAAACAACGTAATTATAGCACAATTCGGTAATTTTAATGCGTGGTGCTGTGGCGAGATGGCGCGACTGAGATGAGTTATATAACCCATTAATATTGTTTGTTCAACTATTGCTGTGAGACCATTACTTCCCATTACCGCACTAATTGGGTGTAAATTCAATTTGGGAGCGCGGGTAAGAAAATTGCAAACACACACTCACTTCTCAGCAAATTTATCAAAATCAATATATCTACGCAAAAGCAAATACAGGAAACATCGCACAACGTGATCAGAACGCAAAATAATCGGAAACAAACTAATTAGTTTCTTTCGTTACCAATAGATGGCGACGAGAAAGGGTTAGACGATGTGGCTAATAACGCTAATGGAGTTCGAAACGATACGAGAATTCTCAACACATTCCTTTCTAAATCCAATAAACTTTATTAATTAACTAATTAGTTTCATTAAGTCCACGCTTGATTATTTACTCGTTTTTTCCAGCTGCTTTCGTATTAAAGTAACATTAATTAAATATATGTAAGCCTTTGTTTTCACAAAATTGCAAATTATTAATTTATATTATCAGATATTATTTTACTTTAAGTAATTAATTTACCAACAGTAAATCCGTATTATATTGAATCCGCACTATATGAGATATTACTCTACAAATTTTTAATGGAAATATAAATCAATATTTCAATTTTGGTACGAACCACTTTTAAGTAATTAACTCTTTTGCGGACGAACGGCGGATATATGTCATATCCTTTAAACAGGAAATTGTATGCACAAATGTATTATTTGCCAACTTTCCAAATCTATAACAATGAAAAGTACGAAATAAGATAAATAAATCCTGATGAAATCACCTTTTATTATTTACTTACTTTAAGAATCTTGAATAGAAGTTTTTTAATCCCAATTAAATTATGTTTGTAGTTTAATACAGTTTTTAAAGTTGCAAACAACGTTTCGCGTAAAAGTTTAATCTCGCTAATTGCTGCAGTCTTAAACAGGAAAAATAATAAAATAAAATGTAAGCTTTGAAATTGTTAATTGTTAGGTTTTCAATTTACGTCTTTTGCCGTTCGAGGATTTCTCATCCTCGCATCAAAGTTCTCTTTCTTTGTTCCTTTTTTGTATCCCTCTTTTCCAGCCCAGACAATGGGTGTATCGAGTGGCCTGTCCACTTTACACGCGAACTTTTTACGGCTTCTTCAGAGACCCTCCGAAGCAGAGGTGATCAATATCATTTCCAATGTATGACCTGCATGTCTTCTCCTCCGTCGAGCCATCACCTTTAATACTCACTCCTTTAAACGCATCCGTTCTTCTCGGCCAATTTCCGCGCCAAATACAAACGTCCATTCTCTCTCGTACAGAGTTTATTAAACTGCAGAACGATGACATTTCCATTCAGTGAATAAATAAAGGAAATGCAAAGGACGATACACACGTGTACGAGTTGACCCATTTGCTGCAAAACACTGTCATTCATGCAACCGACGGAGCGTAGGGCATTGTTTATACGAGAACTGATTTAGAAGGAACGTCAATAACCGATGAAAATGAAAAATTGTAAAAAAAATGAAGATACAAATACGAACTGATCGCTTTTGTTAATGCTAAAGATTTTAAACGTATAAAGGAAACAATTTTAATTAAATTCTATTCACCGATCGAGAACTGCGTTATTAAAATTCGATTCGAAAACTGCGGACAGTTTCCAGCTTTAACGATTGTTCCTCTCGCAATATCTCTCTAATGATATAATAATCATAACTTTCGAAGGTTTCTAACATTAAGCGTGAACACACACGAAACTTCTTTGGCGTTTCGATTTAATCCCGATGATATATGCTCTACCTCGGAATTTATGTGAGTTAGAAAAGTTGCTTTTTAGCCACTAACGAAACTCATTTTCAGAAAGGCGATACCGGCGTTTCTTGCTTCTTGCTAGATCACAGATAACGATTACACAATATCCCCCATTCTAATCCCATTTAAATCGCAACCGAAATAATCCTATAATCTCTCACATGTTTTTTTTTTCTATAATTAAAGCTTAGATTTATAATAAGACATGTAATAAATATCTTAATATTATTGCAATTTGTAAAATATATATGTATATATAATTACAAAAATATATTAAAATTTATACTTTTGGTATATAAAAAATAAAATTTTATATTTAAAAATAGTTTTGTTTTTCAATATATTTGAAGCAAAACGCCCAAAACAGGTGTTCACGCAGGTGTTCATTGAAAACGCAAATGTTAATTCAGATGTTCAACTGAAATGCAGTTGTTCGAAGATTATCTTCGTTTCAACTAAAAATTAAACAAAACTAATAATAGTTTAATAACAATAAAATATTTCGTGACCAAATGAGGCGTAGATGTGTCGTGTTTTCTTAGCCATATAAAGTCGCCTTCATTTTCTTATCTATTATGCAAGTGCTAATCGCACTCATATTTGAGACCGAGGATTTAGAATTTTGTGATATATTAACTACAATTTGTAAAATTTCACATTTAAATTTATTTCACTTTTATATTATTTGTGGTGATTCTTTGAAATTATGATCGTTAAACTATTTGTATCAAATTGTAATCGCGTATACAAAGTGTTCTTGGCATCAATTAATCACGCTTTCGTCGAGAGGAAAGTACGTAAATTTGTAAGGAAGTTTAACGGTGGAATGTAGCAGACTGCTTTAGTTTATAATAGAAAACGGGTAAAGTTATGTAAGAAGAGGCGAGTGCTGGTTATAAGATAGACATAGTACGTAAGTACTTCGCATATAATGTCAGTAGAAATAAAGGGTATATTGTGTAGTTGAATGAGGAGAAGAAAAATAAGGTTGTTGGCCACACTTTGGGATTTTCCTGTGGCTCCGAGTAGTTCTCGTTTTCCTACGTACCTCAAGTGTTAACATCCACCTGTCTTCACCGAGTGCTGCCAGGAGCAACAAAGAAAACTCGCGACTCATCCAAATTATCCAAATTACTGTTTTCCTCCTGCAATTACGCTAGGCGGTAGCGAAACATCGAAGGCGAACTTCCCCTCGAACCATTTCATAGTTACATAATCCGAACATTAAAATACCTCGCGCTGTACCAAAGACCAAATTGGATTTCTGCCCAAAGCCGCTTACCCTAAGACAGATTTCGAAGCGTTCAATATTTGATTAAACTACGACCTTACTTCATAGTTATATCGATACATATAAAAATCTCACTTATGGCAATTAAATTTTCAGTTAAACTTTCCATCCAAATAAGATTAAAATAGATATGAAAGCAGTGCTTACATTTCAATACTTGATTAATAGAGAGATATTTTGTTTTCATTTACTTTGAGGAATTTTTTCCCATTTTGTTTTTTCCTTTCAGGTCTTATTTGGTGATAAGATTCATATTGAAAAGATTGAATAGAAGGGAGAAAATCTATCAAGATGATGGATTTTTTTTAATATATTTTATGTAACGTAATTTTATTAAGTGCAATGATTGAATATGGGAATCATTTCGTAAATTGTATACTCTTTCTGTAGATAATAATAATTAGTATTAATTAATCCTCCGTTACTCATTCGACATTTCAAAACATCGTTACTCGCGTGGCGTCCGAGAAACTCCGTTAAATATACACATTTATACATGAATTTGTGGTGAGAATAACAACGCGCACGGTTTGACAGATCCGTCATAAATGTCACGACCAATACGGCATGTGCATTGTTGCACGTCGACGTGGCGCAAAGTGGAATTTGCAATACAATGAGGGATAACAAGATAAGCATTCAGCCGGTCTAATTGCGCCCGTAATAAACCAATTATTACGCAACTACCAATGCGAACAGCATTTGAGATAATCTCGTTTTCTGCGCGGGGCAAATGGTCAACGCTGAAAACGCGAATCAATCGTGTAAATACAATCGCGTCCGGTCCAAAATATCGAATCCTTCTGTTACTGCGATCTTTAGAAGTTATCAAAGTGCATTTTCCAGTTGCATGTGACGTGAACTAATGGAGTTTCTGTTCCTGATACGGCGTATAAGTTTGTATTTGTCCCACTTCTCCTAAACATATAACCAACTTTAACAAAATTTTGAGATCAATACTTAGAATACACATTCTGAATATATGCATTTCATTAACAGAACTGACTAACAACTTTTCTTGTAATTCTTCTTTCGTATTGAATAACCACCACCATTTTCATCACTGTTCTATGATGTGAAAACGCAGGCCAATGCAGATTTTAAAACTATAGTATAGAAATTTTGATTTTGGTTTAAAAAACTATGCCCATAACTATCTTATATTTCGCCAATTTTTGTATAAAATTTGACATTTCTCTTGTCAGTTGACATTATTGTTTGATATACAATTGACAGAACAAATTAACTGTCAGTGAGCAGTATTTCAAACACTAAATATATTTGATTATAAATTATTAAAAATTTATTAATTAAAATATTCATATCAAAAACAACAATAAAAAAATGGACGTTTCATAGATACAAGAAATTTAAATCACGTTTCTGCCACCATCTTGTAGTAATCCATTATATTCCAATATTCTATCTCTCGAGCTCAATATAAATGAATGGTAATCCATTATTAGAGTCTATTATCCTTTCGTTTGATTATGCGAGTCTCGTGCGCGCTGAAAGTTTGAATCTTGTCCGATTGGCGGAGGAGATATTTCCAGGTTCCGGTGTTAAAAATCAATGGAGCCATTGAAAATTTCCTTCTAAATTATCGGACCGAACGCAATTACCAATTGCCAATTTTGATCACGTTTCTATACCGTTGATTCATTCCCCAATTTTATCTTCAAAAACGAAATTATTATATTCTGCCACAATTGTCTATAATAATTGCTGAAAATTTCATATCTTAACTCAGTGAAACAATTGTTACTGTTTGTGCTAATTTTAAATATTTTATTTATGTATGTTTCTATACAACTAATTTAGACTAAGTTAAAGATGAAGAATGTATTTTATCTTTTTATGTTTTAATTATTTTTAATTAAATTTGACAATTTCATAAACACTTTTAGTTACTTTCTGGATTTGAAATTAATTAATTTCTTAAATATTATTCAATGTTTATAAATTAGATATTTTTTTAAGTATTTCATGAAATAAGTATTTAATATTATAATTGTAAATGTAATCTAAGAATAAAATATTGATAAAAATGTATTTTTTGATGAAATCTACAGAGATTATGTAGATGTAATGTATAAAGTAATAGAGGTTTTGGGAATTGAGAGAATCAAAGAAATCGTGGATGCACAAAGGTCTTGGGATGAAGTACACATTCAGTTCACAACGATCGTGCATTCCATATCCAAACAATAGATGAAATCTCCCTCATTCGGAGCTTCAACTTTTTGTTTCCATCTTCTAAAATACCGAAAAAGGATACAGCAATTCGTGTCCGACAATGCAATTGCCCCATAAAGCGTTTTGTTTCTGGTTTCAACTGTTTTTCTTTTGTCGCTTGTCTTCCACGCGAGACAAAGAAAAAAACATTTACTGTGCTGCAGAACTACAAACTGTTGTCAAGGGACCGTTGAAATTGAAAAGTTGCCTACAATTTACCTGCTTTTTCTGTCGCCCAAAACTCGTTAAAGTATTGCAGTCGTGTACATTGTATTATTCTTTTTTTCTATTTATTTAAATAATTTGTAAATTGATGATTCTGCCAATCAAAAATTTCAATCATCCCAAATATTAATAAATCAATTTATGATTCTAGAGACATTTTCCAATATTTTCATTATTTTTAAAGAAAATAATTATTATGTAATTAACTAACAATTAATTACTTAAAAGATATAACAATTTATCGATTTTAAGTCTTCAAATATGGATAGAAGATTAGCCAACTGAGATTTATTTCATATTTAAAGGTATTTCATTTATAAGCTGTCAAATAAGCTTTTGAACAATAATATTAGACTATTCAAATATAGTGTTGTCACGTTTTAACCAATTAGAATATATTTATTACATTTCTTATTGTATCAATGTGTTTTTTAATATTATATCTATAAGAAAATGAATTCAATTTATTGATTTTTCTAAATGTATTAAATAAATTGATTACGAATGTCAAATGTTGGTGGGCCTCATTAAGAGTATCGTAGGTCCTTCCTAGACATATTTTTGAGGTCCATTGCACTGAAGTTCCAAAATTAAATCAGAATGAAATCACATTTTTTTAACTGTTATGATTATATTAAGATAGGTTAGGTTATATCATTTTAAAGAGAATTCTAGACTTACATTATGGACAATGTATAATGTCTAATTAATTAAATTTCAGTTTTTCGTCAGAAATTATAATTGAAGTTACGTTAGATACACTTTTGTATTCCTAATTTTTAAATGTAGGTGACAACCGAAAAACGATTTATAGGTTAGGATATTTTATTTAAAGTTAGGTTAATTTAAGTTAAATAAAAAATAATCTATTGGATAGGTAAAATACTTAAATTACGGTTAAATTAATAAACTTTTTTTCATTTCAATTTAATAAAAGTAATTATTATTATAATTATATTATTAATAATCCGTAATAATTTTTCATTTAAAACTTATTTTTAATCTTTATTGATCGAAAAATCTTCATTTAAAGTTTACTGCTGGGTATTACGAGAATATTGGCGCGAATGTTTAAACAAGGTTTTTAATTAAACCGAACGAAAAGCCAATAAATAAAGATTTCTGGCGATTAAAAGTTTGCAATTTGCAAAGGCCTTTTATTGTGATCCTCGCATCCCGCCGGATTACAACATTAACCATGTTCTAATAACAAAAAAATAGAGGCGAGCAGTTTCCTCTGAGAGCTGCTTCACGCGTTGATACCTCATTCGCAGACAATAATATTGATCGAACACACCTGAGCAGGTGGAATACAGCTCTGCTCACTGGCCGATCCATCAGTAATTAACAATTGTTATGTTAAGGATAAGTGAAATAGACGAATTCCCTAAACTGCAAGGCGTATTGTAATTATGCTCAAATACAGCTACGAAATTAAATTTTATTATTTAATTTCGGCCCTGATTCCGAATGGATGCGGCCCTGCACGCTCCGCCATTCGTTTCCATTAACTTTGGACTTACCGCCCTCTAAACAGGATTTAAATACGTGCAGCTGCATTCAATATTTACCACCACCGACGCTCGACTCTCCGGAATTACCTCAAGACTTTCACATTTCACATTTTCTTAAACCGCAAACGACCTAAATAATCTAACATTCGAGCTTGTCGCATTCGTGCTACAGAATACATAACCTATTAACTTTCTTTTGACAACTTTGACAGTTTATAAGGTGATTTGACGTATAACGTCAAATATGCAAAGTACACCCGATAGCCGTTCCATTTTCGCCCTGTGTCGTACATAATGTTTTGGTGATTATAAAAAAGATGTATTCCTTTGAATTACGACTTTGTTTTCGATCTACCGGCGGATATATCCGACCTATACTTTATACAGGAGACTATGCTTATGTGTATACAAGTCATCGAATCTTAGTTCTAAACAAACTGCTGCTTTTCTTTGTCAGATGGAGCCGTTATAACTTTGAGTTCTGTAGAGTTCACAAAAGACGCGTAGTGCGATTTGAGAGTTCAGAAATCTTTTTGGGGCCCATGACAATTAGTTGAATTAGAATACATATTTTGTTGTTAGTTAAGTTGCTAAGATACAGACACTTGTAAATACATCCACCCCCTTGCGTCATTAATTCAATTACTTGAGTCATGGACAAATGTCGAAATTGTAAGAAAAGCTTACGTCTGGAAAGATGAAGGAGAAGTAAAAAATGTAAAAATATATTAGAGATCTGTAATCTGACAAATCTGTTTTCATCGAGCTCTTATGCATCTGACCCATACATAAATCGACTTGTCTAGCGTGGAGTGAACTGCATTGAACCCACCGATAAAAGTCGTATAGCTCAAATGGCAAAACGTACAAAACCACTGACTTCGTGCCGAAAGATATATCGGATCAAAGCCAGACCAGAAAAGAAGAATTGATGGATATATATATATATATACTTGAAGCAATTTGAACTGAAAAATACGCAAGAAATGAACCTCTTGAGGACTGAATTCATATTGAAAGGAAACGGTACGTAATTCAATTATTATATTTAGACGACAGATGTCGCTCAAATAGTTACAGTTAATTATCAATTGACATGTACATTAATTAAATGTCATTCAACTAGATTAGTTATGCAACTCACTTGCATTCAAATGACACGTCATAATATATAATATAATACCATAAGCTTTAATTACACTATTATTTCGTGCAGAAATTCATATATTCCTAATTATGTATATTGCTAAAATTAATTAATTTAATCCATAACAAATCTAATTATATATTTAGCATTACTAACTATAAAACCAGGCGCATCCACCAAATCCATAAAATATAATTGTTAGTTTTTTTTAATAATCACATCTATTCTACTTTAATTAGGTTTATTTACACTCAAATATCTTCTAATACTTCAATTAATGAAAAACGTATTATATTATAAATTACATTTGACTTTTTTTTATGATAATCCATATAACTTCATTTGACGTAACATTTCTTAATAATTCTCATTAGATAAAGATAGGTTAGGTTGTATTAACCTATCATTATATAACCAAAAATCTTAACTTACCGTAACCTAACCTATAAAATGACTATTTCTAAATGAACCTAACCCGTAACTACTACAATCAAATAAATAAAACACAAGTACTACCTATGGGTCAAGATGACCCAATTGTGAGGATTCATATATAACTTTCCTGTCGACACTAGCGATATTTAATATACAATGAAATAAAGCCATTGGCGCATTTTTTTATCAAATGAATTCACATTTGCTTTCGTTTCCTTGTAAATGTATGATATCAGTTTTATTATTGGATATCAGAATTACTGATTTTCTTCTTGGGAAACCAAAGTTATTCAACTTTGAAATCCAAATATTGATGTTATTTCAAGAACGCGTGTATACCAAACGGATCACTTTGATCCCAAATAAACTCTACATTAAAATAATTCCCTCTCATCGAGAATGCTTTGTTCCTATTGAAAAGTGCACTAAAAAATACTGGAATAACTAAAAGGTCAACTCCTACAATTAAATTACAATAGAATTTAAATAAGAGTAAATATTGGGAGGGTCAATCTGACCCATCCATAGTACTTATAGGTTAAAATAACCTAATTGTAAATTTCAAATTAAGTTTTCACTAATTGTGTAAATATCTGATTCAACTAAATTAACAAGCAAATTTGCTTCCTTCTAATTTCATCACGGTATAATGCGTTTACTTCCGACGAGCACGTTATTGACACGTTCACATTACCAGTTAATTCGATAGCTTAACGCTCAATTTGATATGCGAAACCGTATTCCAACTGCGTTCCCAAATTTGCAATAAAAGGCATATATTGGAATGGAATATTTCAATTCCATATACAAGAAGTTGTTGGAAGCGTTTAACTGGGAACATGGATCGATCAATGATTAATCGTGCAATTCTGATCAACTTTAATGAAATATTCCAGACCCATTGAGGTCTCCAACAATTCGGTTTGTTCTTCCGTATCCACCCCAATCAAACATCATTAAAACTTTCCCAGCAAAACAATTTAGCTACCACCTGCATAAATACAAAACCCCCTTTAATTTCGAAGGATAGAAAAAAAACAGGACTCCTCCTAATATGAATTCATTAAAACCGTTGTTAAACTGTAAGAGCATCTGCTGAAACTGAAACTGATAAAAAAAGAGAAGATGGAACGTTTTGAAGTAAATGAAAAACTCTTGACGGCTTCAGGAAAAGCTAATTTCTTCGCGAGATATGAAAATGCGCTTAATTGAAGTAATTAATTGAGATAGTCTAATTCTTTTTCATTGGTTGCATCCTGATTTCATCCTTGAAACCTAATTGACTTGAATGAAAAAAAAAAGAGAGCACAGACAAAGTTAATCAATTTCAGAAAAACGCATCAATCTTTCCGCTCGTACAAAAACTTTGGTCCTTCCATACTTGCTTTACAATGATTGATTTGTAGTTTCTTTTACATTTTATACTACATTTTTTTTCCCAATACGATTTAGTTTTTGTCAAAGCAGCTTATATTATTCGACAACAGATGGCGTGACAGAGGCCAACAGCAACAAATTTTATTATAATATGAATTATGTAACGAAGAGATAGTTTACTTGGAGATAATGGAAACGTATGTTTTATGGATGTCGCCAACATAAGAGAATATCACCTAATGTATTACATCAAGCAAACAGAAGCCGAAATTAAATTATAGATTTTGATTTAGTTTCAGTTGTTTACAAGAATGCGAACATATATAAATACTGAATTCAACAAAACTCTTTTATTTTTCTTCTGTTTATATCAATAGTTTAACTTATAAAAACTTATTGCAATTAGTAATAATTAATATAATAAACTAAATTAAATTGATTGAAAAAAAAATAGTCTACACCCGGCGCATTTCCTTTTTATTTGTATCGTGAACAAATAACGAAATATTACGTGAAATTATTACGTGATAATCTGTATATTAATTATGTATTGATGATGTATAGTTCTCCGTTGCCATAGTTACCAAATGCGACATGCCTAGATTTTAAAACAATAGTTCAATTCTAAATAACTTCACTTCGCAGAATCAATACATTCCAGTTTGAACCAAATTATGACAAACTCAAAAAAAATTGTCCACAATTGCCAAAGTCCCTGAATCTTTGTTGTTAATATATGTTTTTTTTGCAGATTTGATTGCGGTTCGGGTGTGGGAGTGGTGAGGTCGGAGGAAACGGTTCTACTGAACCAATGGAACCACATCACCCTGTACAGACACAGATGGGATGCGTGGGTCCAATTGAATGGAGGGAAGCACGTGCAGGGCCGATCCAAAGGTCTCTTCTCTAGGATTACGTTCCGAGAACCACTCTTCATCGGAGGAGCAGGGAATACCACAGGCCTCTCCGAAAAGTTACCGGTATCAGGAGGACTGAAGGGCTGCATCCGCCATCTTGAGGTGAACGATCACCTTTACAAGTTCGCCCTTGATCCACATGGAGAAGCTTCCAAAGGATACGGAATAGGTAAATACAGAAACGCGCCATCTGCCGGAACCTCAGCTATTACATTTTAACAAATTTTAAATGAATTATTTTCGTTATATAAGCAAATTATTTGTAAAAAAAAAAGTTTGCAAATTTACCAAATTCCCTCGCCTCGCTTAGGAGAAAGATTCGATAACTATGCCACCACAATTGCTATTATTTTGCATAAGCAAATATAAGGGATAGGGCGGATATATCCGCCGCTCGTTGACAAAGAGGTTAATAATCACGAACAATTAATAATCGAAAGGTTTCTAAAAGGATATTAATATTTTAACAATTTTAAAATTTAAAACGCGAAACACAAGATTAATGTAAAAAGGGTGAAAAGCAAAGACGGAAAATTCGACGTAAAACATGCACCGGAATTGGTTTGGAGCATTTATGCAAGTCAGCGAATATTATACGACGCAACATATCAACGGTTTCGTTATTCGCGTCGCCCTTTGAGTCGTTCATCTCGACCCTCCGCGCTCCCTCAAAGAATGGCGTAATAGAGGTTTCCTCTAGCAATTTGCATTTCTCGGTCTCCGTGTTTCGCGGAGACAACAGCGGAATATAAAGATGAAGAAAAAAATAAAGAAAGGAAAACAGTGGAAAAACGTCGTCTTTTCAAATTGAATTCACGTTTGCGGTGCTAATCAATTCGCGGAACAAAATTGTCCTAGAAAGAAGTGAATTAGCAAAAGTCAATTTGAATGGTAATTATGCAACTTCACTTTCTTTATATAACATGACGTTAACAAAGACTTTAATAAATTATTATTTTCAATTGAAAATTGTACAATTATTCAAATATAAGTAGTATTTACAAGAAACTATTTTTTTGGATATAATTTTATATAACAAGTATAAATTCGAGATTTCTCGGTAAGAAATTTACTTTTAAAATTGATTTGTATATGAATAAATTTCAAGAAAGTCTGAACGTATTTATTATAAGTACATTTTGAGGAAAAACTATTTTTTAGTACACGACTTGAATCCTGAGAAAAACATAATAATTAAAAGTTAATTGCTTTGTTAAATCGTCTCGCTGAATTGGCATAAGTTTTAATATAAATTCCAGTATAGAAACATGGACAAATATATGAATCTAATGGGGAAAAAAATCCAATACAGTTTTTAATTTAAATATTTAATACGTTTGGGGAGAAGAATGGTAACGATTTCATTTCTCTTCGGCGAAGTTTCGTCTGGAATTGTGGGACGTGCAATAAATCATATGCGTAATTTCGCAGAAGAAATTAAGCCCTGGCGAAGACATCGGGCAGACGGATTTTATTGCAGGTCTCTTTTAATGAAACTCTTTGCTTTCCTTCGCATCGTCCTTCTTATATCCTACATATATATGTAAGTCCGAGGAGCATTTGCGAAGGATATTGTCATCCTTCCGACATTCTATTCTTTGCACGACCTAAATCAACTTTGCTTTTCCGCAACAAAGGACATCTGCTTACGAGGATCAATATTTGCAGATGGTATCAAGATATTAGTAACAATGCTTTCAATGTGCAGCGAGATTTTCATTTGGAAAATCGAACGGCAAGATTTTCTTTAATAAGACATTGAATTGGTTTTTCCATCGGTAATTCATTCTGTATTTATTTTTTTGTATACTTTTACACTGTAAATCGCAATAAATGGGGAAATGTAATTTTCCGATCCAAATTCAATTTAAATTTTCACCAACGATCGACACGGAAAAATCAAATTGCATTCAGGAAACTTCCACTTAATTAAAGTCTAAAATGAATTTCGCAGATTAAACTTTGATATTTCTCAATCTACATATTACATGTAAATTCTATACATTTTTGTGATTTTATCACAAAATTCAATTTATTAATTGATAAGAAAATGAATTGAATTTTAAGAATGAAATTTGTCTCCTCGTAAAACTGAAATTTCTTGTGATTTGTTCAATTTGCATAGACAATATTTGTAATTATTTACCATAGCAACCAATAAAACAAAACAAAAAAAATGAACTATAACCGTTACGTTGCGATGCTATGGAGATGATGACTAAGGGACAATCTAGATATATGCATCACGACAGGAAATTTAATAACTAAAAGCTTCCTGTTAATAAAACTTTTAAATGGAAATACTTTAAATTAGTTTTATGAGCGCATCCTGCTTAGTTTCGAACGACATCCCGCGGAAGGCTTTGAAGGGTTTATTTTTTTGGTAGCTCGATGCGTGTGTTTTATAACGATGGACAAAGGGATGATAAAAAATATGGATTTTGGGTCTTTCGGATGGTAAAGTTTTGCGTAATGACTGGAATACAAAGGCGTTGTCTGAGGGTCGACCCATTAAAGCTACATCCACTACATACATTCACTCGGAATACAATGGGAAGATGTCGTTGGCGCTCAGTTTTCGTCCGGATTCTGTAGGGAGAGTTTCTTATTTCGGTGGAACCGTTTTAATCAATATATATTTTCGCTTCGCCCTTTGCGCAAATTATTCACAATGTGCATTCGGTACGGCATGAATAAAGGCTTTGCAAACTTGGGATTGTTACCAACATGTTTGTACATGAATGAAGTTATTCAATCAGCGCCACCTAGTTTAATGGACAGCATTATAATACGTTTTAGTCTAAAGTAAATGGGGCGCAACAGTGTTACCAACTAAGACTTCGCAAGGAAACGTTTCGCTTCTCAAACTTTCTGCAAAACTTGATTAATATTATTTTGATTATATAACGAAATTTTACTTATTAAGTTTACACAACTGAAACTAAACTAAATTAAAAGCCTGCTTTTCAAAAAACTGAACTTTTCTAGAATAATGAGAGATTTTTTTTCACCTAATTAAAATTTATCAGAATTTGTTGATAAATGTTTTTATCACATTAAAATATTTTCGAAATTACTAAATTTTAATATTCGTATTTACTCTACATTGTATTTAAATTATAAATAAAAAGTTTATTGAATTGATGTGAACTCTTTTATGCATTATTATGTTTTATGAAAAAATATGAAATTATACAATACGTATAAATCTTTATCGACAAATAAAAAAAAAGATTTATTTGTGTCACAGAATTTTATTATCAATTATTTCCATTGTGTAATATAAAAAAATAATAATAATATTTTCGAATAAAGCGGAAACATGCGATATTGCGTGATAAATGCGAAAGCGAATGAAAAATAAAAATTAAATCAATATTCCAATTTGAATAAAATTGCAATTCCCAAATGCAGTTTTTTGTTATGTTTTATTAATTAACCTCTTCTGATCTTTCAGTACAATAAAATATTTATTTTGTTGTCCAATTGATTGCAATACGTGCAAATCTATTTTTTATGACCTCATTAATTATCAAATTATTTCATTACATATTATTTAAAAGCAAATTACAATTACACATAAATTCCAATATAGTCATTCTGGTTCTCAAGATATTTACATAAATCAAAAGGTGTTTTTTTTGTCGAATGGTTAACATTTTATTACTTGAAATTTGTAAACTCTGGATTAGATGATAATAGCTTTTTATTTCCGAATTATTTAACTTTAATATCGTTCTTCATACTCAATATATTTGTAAAAGTAAATATATTCAGTTTATGCAAATTCCAACAGAATAATAATATCAGAGTAGATCATATTATTATATTAGATCTTATAAAACTACAAAGATGTTGTTTTGTTATTTGCAGAGGAATGCACAGCGGATCGTTGCAGCCGTGTCCCATGCCAGCACGGTGGCAAATGCCTGACGAGTGAGGAATCAGCGGTTTGTCTCTGTCCATTGGGATTCTCTGGAGATCTGTGCGAGATCCGCGTGGATCTGCAGGTGCCATCCTTCAACGGTTCCAGCCACCTCCGATACAAGGGTTTAGGTGAAGACGCGCTTACATGGCTGGACCTGGAGATCACTCTGAAACCGACTGCGGCTGATGGTCTTCTTCTGTACGACGGTCACCGGGCGGACGGCTACGGCGACTTCATGGCCGTCTACCTAGTCGAAGGTTTTGTGGAGTTCGCCTATGACCTCGGAACGGGCGCAGGACTTGCGAGAAGCCAACACCGAATCAGCTTAGGAGAATGGCACCAGATACGCGTTTCGAGGACCGGCAGATTGGCCATCCTCGAAGTCGATAATCAACTGCCCGTCGAGGTGATGTCACCTGGTGCTTTCACGCAACTCTCGCTTCCGCAGAACCTCTACCTAGGTGGAGTTCCAAATTTCTCAGCTGTTTCACCCAAAGTTCGAGCTCGATCCGCCTTCGTCGGTTGCATACAAAAGGTATTCAAATCACGTAATAAACATTGCTTATTATTAATTTTGTATGTTAAATGTATTTTCAGGTGGTTATGAATGGAAGGCAGGTGCCTATCCTTGCTGAAGCGTTGGGTGGAGCGAATGTGGATAACTGTCCTCATCCGTGCGTGGCTAGACCTTGTGGAGATGATGGCGAATGCATCCCAGAGTTGGATTACTTCACCTGCAAGTGTAGACCTGGATACAGAGATCAACTGTGCAGCCGTGGACCTCCATCTTTCGGTGGTGTGGACAGCTACCTCCACTTCAACGATCCATCCACCCTCACAACACTCGTTTCTGATCCTCTGGACATCAACGTTCGCTTCAAGGTTTCGAGCTCCGATGGTCTTCTGCTTTGGATGGACTCCGGTTCCGGTGACTTCCTGTCTTTGGGTTTGGAAAGAGGAGCTCTAGTACTGCGTTACACCGTCCGAGCCGAAGAAATCGTCGTCGTCCACAATAGTTCCACCGTCCACGACAACCTCTGGCATCGCGTCAGAGCCGTTAGGTAATTATCGCTATTTACATTCGCAAAATCAAATTTTAGCAAATTTCAATATTGTTAATATAACACTATAAGATAAATTTCAGTATATACGAAATATGCATGTAGTTCAATCGAATCGTATTTACTCAATTAGAAGCGTTTCCAATCTGAATTTGTGAATGTTCAGGTATGAAATTGTTCGTTGAAGTAACAAGTAAATAGTTGCAACAAAGCGTCGACCATCGACGTATCGCTACAAAGTATGCTGCATCGGCGAAGCAACGCATTATCCATTCATTCATTGTGCAACCATTCCATTATTTCCGGAAAACCGGACACCGCGAATGCCCTGAACAGCATCAAAAGCGTACGGAACAGAGAGAATCGCTGAATTCGTTGACACAAAGATACGCACCGAGCGAATTATATATGTTAATAACCCTGCGCAACCACCATACTTTTCCGTTCGCACGAGTTGAAAACTTAACTTTTTCCATTCATAATTTAATTATCCATTACAAAAAACATCGAAGCTTAGAAGTTCATTACAAAAAGCGTATATAAATATATTATTATGCAATCACAGAAATGCACTTCGCATTTGTTGTGTAGTTGAAATGTTGGGAATGTTGGAAAGGGGTGCAAGTTGATATCGTCGGTTTTCCGCGATTTTTTTCCGGATATTTTTCCTGCATGACCCACATAAATCCGTGAAAGAAAAATAGAGATTCGTCGACGTCTATTGCATTCCTCTTCCGTTCAGCTGAATATTGCATATGACCCACCCATCGATTAATCACTGCATCGAAAATCCAAACGATTCGTTCGAAAGCATTTGCACAATTTCAAATCGAAAAATTCGTTGTTTTTTTTTTAATTCTTTATTACAGAAACTTTATCGTTGTGCAGAGGATATTAAATATTGCATAATATTTAAAATATTCGATCTATACATATATTTATTTGATTTTTATTAGTAACAAAATGATTTATAAGAAGATAAAACGATAATATTATATTTTTTTTCGTAACTATTTTCAATCCATTCTAACCCTTGATGCGTGGGTTTCATTTTTCAACCCAAAATAAGACTTAGAAATAAAGTTCGATTAAACTGAATTTTGGTAATTAATGTAAATATTCTAAAATTATTGACTGGAGGTAGTTTTCTAAATTATGAAGGTTGTTGTATATAGATTACATAATATAAACTAATAAGTATATATGATGAATCCCAATTGTATACGTGCAATGTATGAGATGAACGTGATATGAAATGAAAATAAGAATAGAGTCGATGAAGGCTCTACGAGTTAGGCAGTGCGGAGCGAAAAAAGTAGTTTCACAAAGTTGCGGGAATTGACTTTTGAAACTACAGTAGCGGTTGAGTAGTATAAAGTTTGCAGACGCTGCAATTCCATATTCTGTATTCTGTGTGTGTGTGCGTGTATTCCAGAAACGGCGGATCCGGAGTACTGGAGGTGGACAACGGGCCGACATTGACGAGACAATCCGTGGACGTGCCGCAACCTCGAGCCGCTCAGGAAGGTCTCTTCGTAGGCGGCATTCCGGACGTAGGACTCAGCACAGGCGGAAGATACGGAGAAGGCATCAGAGGATGCGTTGCCGACCTTGTCCTCAACACGGATTACCGTCTGCAATTAGTTGGTCACGAGGCTGCAAGTCGCAACGTCGGAGAGTGCGATCTATGAATAAAACGAACTGAAGAAGAAAACACCGAAATACGATGGACCCTATTATAAACTATGTGTGATTTTTCAGAGGATTAAACATAAGGCTGAATACTTCGAGCTAAACCTAAAAATTTACCAAGATACTAGTTAATTGTGTGTATAGCCCGGTTCCGTACGGGTGTCTATAAGGATTTGTGTTTAGGGGTACATACATACATATACATATATATATATATATTTGTAGATAGACTAAGTCTATTTCTGGAGATTTAAGGAATTACGCTTTTCTTTTCGGTACTTTAATTGATTCCTCGTTTTTCCTATCACCAGAATTGAAGAAGAAGAAGAAGAACAAAAAAAAGTCACACCTATAATGAACAGGTGATCAAGGAGTTGAGGTGGCCGAGAGTCAGGATCGAGCAGTCCTCTTAGCACAAGTACCTTGTCCCACTCATATCATTTAAGTTTAGAACGAAAAGGTAAACATAAAATCGATACACATAAACTCTAATTCACCTATTATATATATACACACACGAACACTCACACACTGAATCACTCACTTAAACACTCAATCACCCAAAAGATGGTGTGTTCAATCTTCTTGCTGTATCCTGATTCTCCTATATTTCCAATTTGCAATAAGAGTAGGTACTTACTGGCAAAGTGTAAAATTCATATTGTTACCAACGTATGTATATGAATACCTTATTTGTACAGGTAGTCTAATTTGTGTGTTAAATGACAAATCGCTTTTAAATAAATATCTTTCATTTCTTCCATTCCATTCATCCGCATCACGAGTATCCACCGAACTGCCAATAAAACGTTACAATTATTTAATCACATCGACTATCACTTTCCCAATTACTAACTAAAACTAACTTCATACAAACGTAATTTATCCAATAGTCAAATTTATATTAATCTCCCTATGTTTCATATTAATTTTATGAATTTAATTCTTAATAACGTTTCATATTTCATTCAAATTAAATTAATTTTCAACACAATCAATCACATAAAATACCTAAATTTTTCGATTACGTGATAATCTTTAAGGCAGCGTTTTCCAAACTGTGAGGCGCGCCTCCCTGGGGAGTCGTGGACTAGTCTAAGGGGAGGCGCGAATATTAGTAGCAAAGAGCAATTTTCCAAAAAAACTGCTAAAGTATTTTTTCATTCCTGTGCTCTTATCCATATTTACTCGAAAATTATAATAGGTAGACTGAATCCAATATATGCATATGAAAGCTGAATGTTTGGGGAATTCAGCAAGTATAGATACATTCCTGTGCTCTTATCGATATTACTGTAATACGCGTTCCTTTTATGAAATAAAAACTTTTAGGGAGGCGTAGTAACATCAAGTTTGGAAACCACTGCTTTAAGGTAAGTATATATCACAAGTATATTTACACTTTTTGTTATAATGTTATAAGATAAATAATTAGTGAAGAAATTAAGAATAAATATGAAATTAGTTAATAAATCAAGTCTATTAAACAATATTCAACTCTTTGAGAAACCAAAAAGTCCTACATTTCTAGACCCAACATTTTTTTAGACAACTGAATCAGACAACTTCGTCAACTGAATTAACATCGGTTGGTATGGACTATAAAAATTCATCCCTTGAGCTACCAAATTATATGTTAATTCCTCCTACCCCTACAATTTCTAGAAAATTATAATAATGCCCCACTAGGCATTCAGCATTAACTTAGTTTTCTTTCAGAGCAAGGACATACCTAAACATAAAACATATTTTGTACTGATGTTCAATATCATATTTATGTGAGAAACAGTATCTATTAAAAATCTATTTGTTTTGATGTTAATAATATCACTTTACATCATTCTGTAATTGAGGGAGCCATAGTTTGTACGAATATAGGTTTACAAAATCGATATTTTATTAAATGGAATGCTTTGGTATTTTTTTTGCCTGGAATTTATTGCGTTATACCGTGATATTTGTGCTTTCGGTCAAATTCTTCGAATAACATCAAAAAAGTATAAAACATTCATTGCGTTTTATTTTACTATGCTATGGAATTTGTATTTAAGATAAAAGTTCAAATATTTTATTTATTTAATAAATGTATAATCATGAATTTAACAAAATATTTATTACTACCTTTTGCATTATAATTATTATTGATAATTTTTGAATTCAAATTATTTTCTACTAGCACCACCTCTTGATGACAAGAATGAACTTGAGTTATCAGTTAACTTGATTTGAACTAATAGTTCAAATAACTTTTCTGCGGTTTTGTTATTCGAGATTGAGGTTAAGTACGGATAGTTTGTTGCTGATGTTTGTGTTGGTGAATTTCAATAGTTTGTAAGTAAAAAATGGCAAATAGAACCGTGAAGGACGCAAAGTCCATCCACGGAACGAATCCGCAGTATTTGGTGGAGAAAATTATCAGAACGAGAATATACGATTCAAAGTATTGGAAGGAAGAGTGTTTTGCCTTGACCGCAGAACTTCTTGTGGACAAAGCCATGGAATTAAGATTTGTAGGTGGAGTACACAGCGGTAACATAAAACCCACTCCATTCCTGTGCCTCACCTTGAAGATGCTTCAAATCCAACCGGAGAAAGATATTGTGGTGGAGTTTATAAAGAATGAGGAATTCAAATATGTCAGAGCATTGGGTGCATTCTACATGAGATTGACTGGTTCTTCACTGGACTGTTACAAATATTTGGAGCCTTTGTATAATGACAACAGGAAGTTGAGGAGGCAGAATCGACAGGCTCAATTTGAAATTGTGCACATGGACGAGTATATTGATGAGCTGCTTAGGGAGGAGAGGGTACATTTTATTATTAACTTTATTTATGGTGTTTTTGATTATAGTATTTTTTTTATTGTAGGTGTGTGATGTTATATTACCGCGTCTGCAAAAGCGACATGTTCTGGAGGAAACCAATGAGTTGGATGCAAAAACATCGGCGCTTGAAGATGATCTGGATGAGGAGATCGAGTTGGAGGAAGAAAAGTATAAGATTGAGGAGCCGGTGGTGAAGGAGGAGAAAGAGAGACATAGGGAACGGAAGAGGGAACGCAGCAGATCCAGAGAACGTAACCGGTCGAGGGATAGGAACGACAAACACAAGAGAGATGAGAAACGTGATCGCAGGGATAAGGATAGGAGACGGGACGAGGATAGGAAACGGGATGACAGGAAACGCGACAGTCGTAGGGATGATGATCGCGAGAGGAGGGATCGAAGGGACGAGAGAAAGCGGGACGACGACAGGAAGAACTATAGATAGTATTTATATATGAGGTTAATAAATTGTATACAGGCCGAAAACTGAAAACTCGTTCTTTAATTTCCTCCTCGTTTAACACAATCGAAAGATGTACACGTATTTACAAAAAATGTATCACAGCAGTAACACCAACAGAACATCGCCGGGTTCCGTGAAACCGTTAGAAAAATATAATTATCATATGATTATATACAATTTAAAAAAAAGAAGTAAAATATATATTTTTGGGGCAGTATTTTATAATACTGGAATTCTAAAATTTTCAACAGAACCGAAATGCCATCCATCATAAGTGACTTATTTCAATAATTAGTATAATCTAAGAAGGGCGCGATAGTGTGTGATTGTTTCAGAGACATCTAGAACGTTAGGACAACTTACATGTTCTCTACTTTTTTTGTAAGAATTGCAACTAGAAGGTAGGAGCGTTCAGGTGGAATAGTTTATCTTCCCTCTTCTTGATCCAATTCAAGAGCTTACCGACGCTTGCGATCGCAGCCGAAGTTTCGATCAGAGGTTCCAAGATCACGTACAGCTCAAAACCTCGAGTATCCCAGGCGAGGACGGCCTCCTGCGGGGACCTTTCGAAAAGCAGTTTTAATGGTCTTCCAACGCTGTGCAAACGTCTGTGGGCTCTCTTGTACAACATAAGTAGTCGTTCCGTGTTGTTGATATATGGGGCTGATATTTCAGGTTGATGGAATTGGGCGGTAGATTTGGACTTGTAGATGTAATGCCTCAGCTCGGGGAAGCCTGCGTTCAGACAAGTACCATCCGTCGAATTCAAAGATTCGTTGATGGCCTCTAAGCAGTTAGCTCTGCGCATCTTCTCCACGATCTTATGTTTGGCTTCGCTAAGCGTGAAGAATACATCCCTCTCGACGGTTAACAGCAGAAGACACGCCTGACAATCTTCTGCTAGATATGATACGTGTCCATAAAGGAATCCACTGGCATCAAATCGGGGTAGACACAACGGAGTCCAGCTCTCTACCGTTTTGAAGCTCTCCGACGCTTGCACCAGATTGAAGATCAGGTGAAGATCTGCAGGATGAATTGCGTATTTCTTCATACGCACAAGTGTTATCAGCTTATTATTAGCCAACAAAATGGCAAAAACCAAATTCTACAATATTAACAAAAATATTATTATCAATTGAGGTAAAAACATTGAGTGAGTTAAACTCGCCTTAATTTTACTGCAAGCTTGAGTAATAGCCGAGCTTATGGTATCTCTGATCGAAGGTGGCAAAGATAGGCACTGCACAGCCCCCAAAGTCAAAGCAGGTTCGATTTCGTAAAAGTTCAACAGGTGATCGATGATCCTCTCGACACCCGAGAGAAGCCTCCTCAAATCATAATTCCTCCGTTGCTCGTAAATTTTATTCAATCTCGTTAAAGTAAGTATACTGGCTATTTGATTGAAGACATAACTGAAAACGTAAAATTCAATAAAATAAAATACGAATTCATTTAAAGAAAAAAAACTCACTTTAACTGAGACACCAATTGCGGCACGCTCTCCTCCGTCTTAGAAATCGCCACCAATATCAGATGATTCTTATTCAAGAATACATATTTGGTGCTGCCCGCATGTATACAATTAATTGTATCGTTTTGATCCTGCACAAAACTAACTAAAGCCTGCATAACCCCAAACATAGTCACCAGTTTATCCTCAATACCATACCTAAACAAACAAGACATTAAACCACTGAATTATAAATCATAAATATTTTACCTTGAGTATATTGGTTTACCAGCAGAGCTTAGAACAAATATATGTTTCTTCTTCTCCAGCCAATCCTTACTCCTGATATAATCATCATCTGATCCAACTGCATTCAAAGAATTGCTTTCTTCCAAATTATCTACGCTTGTGCTGCTGTCTGATACCTCTGGAGACTTTCCCACATAATTTTTGATCTCCTCCAAACTAGAGCTCATTTGCTCAAAATTCTCGCACGAATCTGTTGTCACCAGAACACTCTCAACAGAGGCCCCCGGATTCACCTCAGTGCAAGACATCTTCAAAATCGAATCTGTGTTCCTACTTATTACATTTCCACATTAAGCAGCAAACTGTTTATGATTTTTACACTAATTGATTCACATAACTGTTAATTTAATTTACAATTGTTGTAACCTCAATGCCTTTAAGATATGCATGAAAAGTGGTAATGAAAAAAGAGGGGCAGTTATTGGTAATGAAACTATTGTCCATTGACAATTAAGGAGACACAGTCAAAACAAACACCTTTAACTGAAGCAAAATAATTTCTAATACACTATTTATTACTAAAAACTAGTAATTTGTTGTTTAACAGTATCCAAGACGCAGTTTAAAACGATTAATACCAATTTATATTCAGTATTGCTGGTTTTTCTTTTGAAATCAATAAAGTTAATTGAGTTGCCTATAAAAGCATCAATATCCACAACCACACCTACTTTATATTTTAACTATAATCATTACATAATAATTACAGAAATCTTGTATAAAGTTATTTACTATTCAATTATTATCTTTATAAATATAGAAATTACATTTTTAAATTCACTAAATCAATAATTTTATTAACAATTTTTTTGATAATTTTTTTAATTTATTTATTTGTACTGATAATAAATAAATGATTTTATTTATTTATTTTTCAGTGATTAAAGTAATATTTTAATACATTTGTTTACAAAAGACTTAAGACTTTATAAATTATATAACTATTACAAAAAAAATGATAATTTGAAAGTCATTGGAGTAATTTGAAATCAATTTGTTATGAGAATATTAAAGTTATTCGATGTGGCGAGAAATGTATCGAATTGCGTAATCAGGAGAAACTTTGTACGCAATTTCGGTGAGTATTTCTATTATCGCTAAACCATATCGCTAAATAATAATAAAAATTTAAGAGCCTTTTATCAATATGTGGCGCATTTTGATCCTCTCGAACTGCTTCTTATTAATATTAGGTAATCTCAATTCAAATCTCTCAACCTGTTTATATCAGATTGCATCGTTTACCTGTTTACCTGCCTGAGCACAGATTAGATAAACCCAATTTGGTGGGGGGATTTGTAACTTTATGTTGATGTCAAGTACTTTTGTAAACTAATTGAGTGTTCTCTATTTCCAAGCAGGTGACGGAGGAACGAGAATGGCGAGATTCAGTCCAATAGATCCGAGCTCCTTTTCCAGGCCAGGTAAAAAATCAAACAAACAATAATAAAAAAAATATAGTATTTACGAATAGTCAAAACAAAGTTTGAGGTTATCTTTTGTTTTGCAGATTTGGCTGTGGTCACCAACATCAAGCTTTCTCTGAAGGTTCACTTTGACCAGAAGATATTCAGCGGAAACTGCGATTTAACAGTTAAAAAGCTGCACGAAAATGTTAACGAAGTGGTAAGTGACTTAATTTAAAGTAAATTCAATGAAAATGATCTTATTTACATTTCATTTTAGGTACTCGATGTCAAAGACTTGGATATTGAGTCCATTTATGAGACTGAAACTAACACCAAGTGCAAGTACACACTGTCCCAGCCTGTGGGTGAGTTTGGATCAGAGTTGGCCATAGAAATACCACCCAAGGAAGTTAACAAGTTACATATACCATCTATTGTATAAGCAATATATTAATTATATTTAATTACAGCTACATTTTTACCATCAACTACAAGACTAGACCTCATGCTTCTGGTCTTCAGTGGCTTGAGCCTGAGCAGACTGCTGGAAAGAAACATCCATATGTCTTCAGCCAATTCCAAGCTATTCATGCCAGGAGTTTCCTTCCATGCCAAGACACTCCTTATGTGAAAACCAAATATGAAGCTCTTGTAAGTATATTAGTATGTGAATTTAGCAAAGACAAAGAAAATATTTACAATTACGTTTGGTGGTTTCAGATTAATGCACCTACGGATTTGTCGGTTGTGATGTCAGCAATCCGAGATGCCACGAAGCCTATGATCGGCTACAACTTGCACCATTTCAAGCAAGACGTTCCTATACAATCATATCTGATTGCTATAGCGATCGGTGCTCTGGAATCTAGAAAGATCGGACCTCGTTCCACGGTATGGGCCGAAAAGGAATTCATCGAGATGGCAGCAAACGAATTTGCAAATACCGAGAAGCAGCTGAAAACTGCCGAAGACATTTGCGGGCCATACGTCTGGGGCATCTACGATCTTCTCGTACTTCCCCCAAGTTTTCCCTTCGGAGGTATGGAGAATCCTTGCCTGACATTCGTAACTCCTACATTATTGGTAAGCAAATATTCATACCGTATCCTTGTTGTTACATTTTTGTTTGTTGTTATTAGGCTGGAGATAGGTCTTTGGCAAACGTTGTTGCTCACGAAATTGCTCACAGTTGGACCGGTAATTTGGTAACGAATGCAAATTTCGAACATTTCTGGCTGAATGAAGGTTTCACCGTTTTCATCGAGAGAAAGATTTTGGGTCGCTTGGAAAGCCCGCAAGTGCAGGACTTCGACGCTTACGGTGGCACCGTGGAACTGAAGGAAGCGGTAAATATTGTGTATTTTTACTCCTAGCGATCATCCCTCATCAATTCATTTTAGATCAAAGTTATGGGAAGTAACAATCCCTTGACGAATTTGGTTGTTAACTTGACCGGAGTTCATCCAGATGACGCGTTCTCGAGGGTGCCTTATGAGAAAGGGCAAACGTTCCTTAGGTATCTAGAAAATACCGTCGGAGGTCCAGGTAATAAATTCAATAATTTTGATCAAGTTTGCTCTTTCTCATTGCTGCTAACACGCCCTTCATTTGTTTCATTTGTACTAACTAAAATGAGCTGTATTGAATGTTGTAACTATTGTTTATTGAACGGAATTCCAGATTAATGAATTGGGTGATAGCAATCCTTTGACTTGTCTGGTAGTAAATCTGACGGGAGTGCATCCCGACGATGCTTTCTCGACTGTACCATATGAGAAAGGGCAAACTTTTTTGAGATATTTAGAGACGATTGTTGAAGGACCAGGTAGATCTCCCTTCTCCATCGTAAACTCAACTAATAATCCACATTAAACCAATTTTTAGCTGTATTTGAGCCATTCCTTCGCAAGTACTTCGACACGTACAAATACAGGTCGTTGACTACGGACGAGTTCAAGGCTTTCTTCATCGAGTACTTCAGCAGCACTCCGGAGATAAAGAACATCGAATGGAACAAATGGTTGCACACACCAGGTATGCCTCCAGTCATTCCCGACTACGACAAGACTCTTCTGAAGACCATCGACGAGATGAAGCAACGCTGGTTGAACTGGGATGAAAAGTCTGGTCCAGTTCCATTCTCCGGCGACGAGATCACGTCCATCCAGAAAATCCAGCTGCTGCAAGATATCTTTGAATCCGAGCCTCAACCTATTAAGAAACTGGAGGTGCTCGAGGAAAAGTTTAAATTCACTGAAGTGCAGAACGCCGAAATCAAATTTAGGTGGCTGAGGATTGGCATCAAAGCCAAATGGGAAAAAATCGTCGATCCTGCACTGAATTGGGTAAACGAAGTTGGCAGGATGAAATACTGCAGGCCGCTCTACAGAGATTTCTACAATTGGGAGGAGATGCGCGCCAAAGCCATCCAGAATTTCCAAGACAACAGAAAGAACATGATGCACGTCTCAGCGTACACAATTGCTCACGATTTGCGCTTAAAGGAATAAATATTTTTTTGATTATTTTATAAATACAACCAAATGCATTTTAACCATTTAAATAAATATTTGCAAAATTCACAGAATTACTTTTTTTACTATAATATAAAACAAACTAAGCATTGATTTAAGAATATGGTTATCTCAGGATGTAATTTTTAGGATAATCCATAATCTTGGGAAATTCTTCAACTTCCTTCTCACTGTAATGATCTAGTCTCTTTGGCACCTCCCTTGGAGTTGCTAGTTGATTGGAGATGTTCTTCATAATATCAGCAGGTACATTTGCATCTGGATAGATGTGCAGTCTTTCCATTGTGTATCTCCTTTGCAAATTGCCATCCATGCTATTGTACACAGCCTTTTTAAGAACCTTAAATTAAACATTTCAATTAAGAATTTCTTCCTTTTCTCTTATGGGAATGTAATTATTACCAAAGTTGGATCCTTCTTGTGCAACTGCCAAGCTAAAGTCCAGCTGGCACCTCGAGGGTACCCTGTATGATGGAAATATACTCTTTTCTTCCATTCATCACCTGGTAAGGCTATATCACCACTGTTTATAACCACTACATGATCACCACAATCATCTAAAAATTGGGACAATCAAACCTGAGTTTATTTCACAATTAAATATCCTTACTTAACGGATGGTAAATTGGTTTGTATGTGCCCATGAGATATTTCTTCAAGAGTCCTGCAGACTGGAAAGGGTTCTGCCAGGAAGCATCGTATATGTGCCAGATTCTCGCGAAGGTGGCCCATTGCTAAATGCAAAAGGAATTAACTTTGGTACTTATATTCATCTAGTTTATTATACCTGGACCCTTTTTAATGAAGACATTTTTTTAATTAATTTTCAGGTTATGTATTTGTACTTAAACGAAGTTGTCTGCAATTATCAATTTGAATTTTTTTACAAGTTTATTGCAATTTTTCTTGATATTCAAAGCAAAGTTTTTAATAAACAAACAATAATTGGTGGTTGTGTAATTTAAGCTAAGATTATAGAATCATCTGTAGTTTAGTTTTCTTCATGTTGGTATCACTGTTGGTGATTATATTTTTGGGTGGTGAATGTTTTGCAGTGGCCATTGTTGTTCGTGCATATAGCTAAAGGTGAGGGTTGGTTAACGTTTTTATAAGTTGATTGCAGTTTTCTATTATATTGTGGTGTGTGATCGTCGGTTTGCGCTGAGAATTGAATTAGTTTGCTAGTTAGTTATATATAATTATTTTCAATTTTACTGTGTAGTTACGCGTAATACCGTTATGGATATCTTGAATTCTCTTCAGTTATGGTTTCCGCCATTTTGCCGTTTTATGTTCTTTTATGTCTTTTATTACCTATGGGCGTGTGTGATGTTTGGGATGTTGTGCATTATATCATAATATCAATTAAATCTATTGGTCAGTGAACGCGATGTCGATTCTGTTGAAAAAATTACATTAATTATATTGACGGTATATTATCATGATTCCATTTAACTATATAGTGTGTATTAGTTTGACCTGAGACTAACTATAAGTGTTTTCTGTTTTATTTCCACTTATCTTCGCCTGGGATGTGATAGGTCGTTGATTCTGCTGTGTCGTGGTGTTATTGACGGGCACAGTGCGTATGATCGGCTCTGGAAAGGATAGAATCACCATTCGCATCCAAAACATGAAGAGGAGTACTGACAGAGAGACCCCGCCGGCTCGCAACAAGAGGTCGCGCACCAGCTTAGGTCGTTACGAGGATAGTTCAGATGAGCGGATTACACCAGATAGGATCCGCCGTCGCACCAGCAGAGCTAGATCACCAAGTCCTCCAAGAGCGCGCTACATGTCACCCCACCGAGACGAGTACATGCGTCCCCCAGAAAGGACCTTCCCCTACAAGGTTCTGTGTGTGAGTGCCCTGCACCCTAAAGCCAGTGATGAAGTTATCAAGGATACGTTGTACAGGGAGTACAAGAAGTATGGTGACATGAGCATTAAGGTATCTCATGATATGGATGAGAGGGTTGCCTATGTGTGCTTTAGAAATCCGGAGGACGCCAGGGATGCCAAACATGGTAAACCTCGCATCATTGTCTACGATAAAGTCGCTCTCGTCGAAGCCGTTTACGAGGTGGCTAGACCTGCTCCTGAAATCTACAGAGGAAGACCCAGGTCCATCAGCCCAGAGTATGAGAGGCACTACTATGGCAGATCTCCAGAGCGTCTGAGAACTGTGGACAGATACGATCGTTGCTATGGGCCACCACCTGGGGTTCCTGTTCACAGGGAGTTTAGAAGAGAGGCTATGCCTGCTCCCCATCACGAATATATGGCACGACCGCCGATGCATCACGGACCTCCCCATATGGGTGCAGGGTATGGAGCCGCACCCAGACACTCTGCTCCGCGAGTACCTTTCGAGAAGGGCGAAAACAAGAAAGATAAATTTCCCAATTATCTGCATCACGTGCAACCGGAAGACGATCCTCTTGCCACCAGAACATTATTTGCGGGTAATTTGGAAATAAACATAACCGAGGAAGAGCTGCGCCGAATATTTGGACGTTTCGGCTCAGTGGAGGATATCGATATAAAGAGGCCGCCTCCAGGGACGGGCAATGCTTTTGCTTTCGTTCGTTTTCAGACGCTCGACATGGCGCACCGAGCAAAAGTGGACTTATCCGGTCAGTACATTGGTAAATTTCAGTGTAAGATAGGCTATGGTAAGGCGACGCCTACGACTCGCATTTGGGTAGGTGGTCTGGGTCAGTGGACGTCCATTACACAGCTGGAGAGGGAATTTGATAGATTCGGTGCTATAAAGAAGATTGACTATACGAAAGGCGATATCCAGGCATACATTTTGTACGACAGCATCGATGCAGCGCAAGCGGCGGTTAAGGAGATGCGAGGTGTTCCTTTAGGTGGAACGGATCATAGGCTACGTACTGATTTTTCAGACGTCACTCCTGGTACTGCGTTCAGACCGAAACCTCCATATCCGCCGAACGAAGAAGGAGGAAGTTCCGATTACAGAAGGCCGCCCGAAGATTTCGAGCCAGGATTTGAAGGGGAGGCGGCTTCTACTGGATATACTAGCGGCAGGTATAATAGAACGAGACCACAATATCCGGAGAGACGTGCCACTAGCAGAGGGCCTTTCAGGTTCCCCGATGAAGACGAATGGAGTAACAGAAACAGGGGCGGTGATGGCGAATATCCGCGTCGCAGATCTATCACCAGACCTGCCGCCGATAGATCCAGGTCGAGGTCTCCTCGCAGATCCATAGATTCCGATTCGGATAGTGGCTCTCGTCGCGCCGGGCTTTTGGCTTCCAGCAGAACGCTACCAGAGGTCGCCAGGAAATGCTCGACAACGTGGCAGGGTGCGCTGATTTTGAAGAACTCTCTATTCCCGGCCAAATTCCATCTGATCGACGGTGATACCGATATCGTGGAGGGATTGATGAAAGACGAAGATGGCAAGCATCAGTTGCGAATTACTCAGAGACTGAGGCTAGATCAGCCGAAGCTGGAAGACGTGCAGAAACGCATTTCCAGCGCTAGCTCTCATGCTATCTTCTTGGGTTTAGCAGGATCTACAGCTTCGGTTGCTATCGATGATGCCAACGTGCAGACTCGTCCTTTAAGGAATCTGGTATCTTATTTGAAGCAGAAGGAGGCGGCCGGGGTGATTTCATTATTGAATAAAGAGACAGAAGCAACGGGAGTCCTCTACTCCTTTCCGCCCTGCCCCTTTTCCACGGAACTTTTGAAAAGGATGTGCCACAACCTCCCCGACGACGCCTTGAAGGAAGATCATCTTGTGATCGTCGTGGTGCGTGGCGGCACAGCGTAAAATCTATTGACCCTACTTTATATTTCTTTATTTTTATTATGATGATTTTTATTTTCCAAACCTTTACATGACGGTGCAGCTAAGTTAGTTTTTAAGATTATATTTATATGAGTATTTTTTCATTTCAGGAGGTTAGTGATCAACAATGGTTTAGCAAAAAAAAGTATCTGTGAACAGTTGTTTTGATTAGTGATGATGTTGTTTACGTATTAGGTATTCACTATATTTAATATGCAAAAAAATGTGAATTAATCTGTGCCCCATTAAAAATACCCTTTATAATGTGCATAACAAGTGCGTTGTAATCGTGTGTTAACAGTTCTTTATCATTCATTAATGATATTCAACTCATTAGATACATATATACTGACAGTGGTGTTTTAGTAAATGGCAAAGAACTGTATCCAAAATGATATGTTTACATCTTATCTATAAAAACAAATGCGCAAAAATCCAGAGAAAAAGAGAACTACTAAATGTGTTTAGTAGTGTGTATATTGTGAAGTAGTTATAAGCAATTGCTTAAGAAAATTTAATTATGTGAGCAAGTGTAAGAAAATTGGTGTCCATGTTATTCTTGAAAAGATTCATTAATTTTTCTGTTTTTTTTTTGTTTTCCTGTAAAAGTGAAAATTTTTATTAAATCTACCAGTATTTCGTTAGATTTAATAATGATTTCGTGCTGTTTTGCGCCTGTACACGATTCCCCAAAAGTGTTGTGATTATTCCGAAATTTGGCATTCTTTTAAATCAGTGAGAACGTTCTGTGAATTCATTGTGTGATTAACATTTTCAGGCTAGTGAAATAATAAAGTTGTGTTCATTTCGGCAAAAAGAAAAAACAAAAATGAAAATAAATCAATCACTGTACATAATAAAAACATTGAATCATTTTATAAATTCAGAACAAAAATTGTGACAAAACTGTTTGTTGGTTTTACGTTAACAGTGAATTTTAGTTAGCAAGTTTTTCGTGTGCCCACAACAGATTCGTTTTTTTTTTAGAGCAATAGATCACTTGGTGAGAAAGAATATCCTAATAATTTTTCCTCTAGTTTTATTTTATTATTTTTTAAATAATATTATATAAGTTCATAATATTATTACTTTTTACAGATATTGAAACATTTCCGAACGATATACCTTTTTTCGTTGTTTTATATATATACAATTTTTTTATTCTCATTAGCACAGCAATCATACGATTATTTTCTCAGGGTACTCACGTGGGTTCGTTATGCTTCAGAAGCTGCAGATATTCATTTGCGACACTATATGAAATATAAAACAAAATAAGTAAATGATAACATACAACAACTGCAATCTTTATATATGACTGATTTTTTGTAAATTTAGCAAATACGAAACTTGTATAAAATAAATATGCATTATATACATATGTATAATTTAGTTGTTTATTTTAATTTCAGTCTTCAAAAGTAGTAAGTATATATTTGTATTGCAATTATAAATTTAAAAAAAAACGCTCTTGAAACTGATATATTTTGAGGATTGAAATCTAATTTAGGAATATTGATTTAAAAGCGTTATGTTATGGTTGGGGTATATGTTACATGTAAATAAATAATTTGTTAGCAGTGAACGATGCATATAATAGAATAATAAACATCCATAAAATTAACAATTATTCCGAAAAAAAAATAACAAGTATCACTAAAAGTGTAAAACGTGTGTAAATTAAGCTATAAACGTAATCGTACTTCCATATAGATATAGAACTAATAAAATAAGCGATATTTAAATTGTGTGTTTGAACAAACAACCTACATTGACTGAACGAGGATCATCACTTCGGGCTTCAGGAAGCCGCCCGAAGAAGTTTCGCAGTTCCATTGGAAATTCAGAATCGTTGCAGGCACTAAACGCAGATCGAACAAGGTGCTATTGTAATCATCCTCTTCGAATTTGTGTCCAGTCGGTCCTAACAACAAGAAGCTGTTTGCATCCTCCAAGTTTTCGGTCACGAAGTTTATAACATCTATAAGCTTCTCGTATACCGAAAAGGTACCCTAAATCATAAACCATATAATTGCACAATCATGTTTTTTTTTTAACAAAATATGATCATACTTGCAGGTAGAGACCATCTGGGAATCGTATCCGAACAAGGGAAAACTTGTACTTCCTAATCTCACGCAATTCCTCCTTCTCTCTCATTGCTTTAGTACGCAATACCATCTGTTTTTCTGCTACATCCGCTCTTCAAATGTTAAAAATTAATATATTTATATATTAAACTATAATTATAAGTAATTACTTTTGCTGCTGTTCCCTTTTGATTTCCTCCGGGGTGAGCGCATAAAATTCCAATGGAAGTTGATTCCTTTTCGTAGCTTGAGCCGGTGACAAAACTTGCAAGTTTCTATCCAATTCGAGCTCGATTTTATCCTCCGATCTGAGCGAATCTCTTAAAAACTATACAAATCATTGGTAACGTACAAACTGATTTCTTTTTAGATAATTTACCAGCAATTTCTCAACAGCTTCTGCTTTCTTCTCATCGAAAACGTAGAATTCTTCGTCGTTACCATTATGCTCGAGAATTTGCTTGGAGAAACCCGCTTCTAAGAGCAGATCCAGAGCCCCGAAAATCGGCAATACTTTATCGTAGAAAGTCGCATTGGAGCATCTGATTTTGTGGAACTTCGTCTCTTCAGGATTACCAATTATGTTCTCCAAGTACTTGCATAAAACATTAACACAGTCTGTGACCTACGAGAAAATAAATTTATAAGCGTTTCATTGATTTAAATTAAATAATTAAACAACCTTTGCTCTATTGTAATTACATGAATGGATCATGAGGCAAGCTGTAATCCCCCTTTCCTCCTCCAACTGCTCCAACAGAAACTCCTTGATTTTAACCCTCCACTCATCTTTGGATAAAACTTCTTCACTTATAATTGGACACTTATAGTAAATCCCATTGACAGCAAGCAGAGGAGATGCAATGAGCTCAGTTTCCACAGGTCTCCTTGGAGATACCTCAAGTGGTTCTTTATTTTTACTTTCAGCTTCCAGTTCTCTACGGACCTGAGCTTGAATCGCTGCTAGAGAGGTGTTAAATGCATAATCTTTCCTTGGCCCACCCATCCTGGCCAAGGCAGCTTCTGCTGCTTGTTTGGTTGCATCTGTCAGCTCCCTGCTGGTTTGTGGAACGTATGCTGGTTTCTTGTTATTGGACGTTGCAGATGAGGCAGTAGATTCAGTCAATTTATGCCCTGGCCCAGCCAACTTAAATTTAGCATCCAACTTCTTGCGGGCAAAGAACTTTTTGATTTTCTCATTCATCTCTAGATCCTAGGAGAGTGCTCCTTGGGTAACTTGAGTCTTGAGACGCTGGCTTTCAGTTCCTCAATGGTTTTGGAGGTGGCTACAAAATTGACAATTACAATGAATGTTCTGAGTTGTCAGTGTTGTATATTTGCCTGGTTTCATGAAACGCTCGCATATGTTTTTACCAAACACTCTCCAGGAGGCGTAGATCAGGAAGAGGGTGATGATCAGCGTCAAGGAGAAGCCTTTTAGTAGGGTCAGCTGGAACTCGTCGAACTGCAAGTAATTTGGTAGGTTTTCAAAAAGGTTATAAATGCTTGAAGTCCTGTGCTCTACGCAGTCGGTGAGGAACACTGAAATGTTATTAACGTACAAGATAAAAACATCAACGAATGATGTATTTACCAAGGAGTTAAAGACATTAGCACTCATTACTCACTGCGATTAATACGTGTGTGCAGCTGTCATGGTGTCAACACCAAAATAATCAACTGATTTCTGTCAGATTTTTTTAACTCATCATTCTCAACATACATACAATTCAGAAACTATAACAATTAGTTAAATCACTCATCAATACTCAATCAATTCATCCTTCGACTTATATTTGTTTTTTTAAATTATTAAAAATATAACTAAGTGTATATTGAGTTGCATATAGTACTTTACTGAACTAATAAAAAAAACCGTCTCGCAAAAGCTTCGTCTTCATAATTTATCAATATAATAATATTCATTATGTCTAAATTGACTAAACATCCAGCTTTAATATACATCTTTTGAATCTATACAATCTATTATATGTTCGAAATAAATACTAAAATGTGAAAAGACTGCTTTTTGAAGCGTTAATTTTTCATTTTTACAAATTTAAACGCGAATTATGGATGAAACCATAGCAATGTAAATTCTTCTAACATACAACTTTCATATGCATCTTTTGGATTAATTGAATCTAATGTAGTTTCATTAAAATATGAAAGTTATAACTTGCAAAAATTTGTAGGTATGAGCTGGGGGATAGAAAACAAACTAAAAATATTCGAAATATATTTTTTTTATTGAAAAATACATATAAAATCTAGATTTAACTTACACAGGAATGTTTTTAAAAAGATTTTCATAATAGAATGAGCGTATGTAAACGATTTTCATTTTTCTGTAATTGAAAAAAAATACATATAAAATCTAGAATACTTATAGTTATATACAGGTAATAAATAATTTTCTTAGATCTAAGCCTACACACTGAACAAACAAACAACGCCTTTTTGTACTAAATTACAGTGCGATTATAAATAAATAATACTATATTTCCCAGTTACTTAGTAACTAGTTCAAGTTCATTGCGGGACAGACGAGGAGTAGCTTATTTTAAATCTATCTTGGGAGCTGCAGAAGCTCCATTAGGAATACAATGTTTAAAATTATATGAAAAAAAAAACAGCAAGTTATGATTTTGGAGAAGTCTTAATTAAGACATAATTGAGCATCGGAATGTTTCAAACATATTGTGATTTACATGTTGAGATGAAGCTTGAAATGTATGCGAAACGAGTGAACGAGTATAAACGAGTGAGCAAAGGAATGAAAAGAAGACGAAGAATCTGGATCTGGAGTTATTTGCACGTGTGCACGTCGATGGTCTTGATGCACGTCTTGCATTGCACCTCGCAGCACCATTTGAATTTGCAGTTGCACCTCTCTCGTATCGTCGTCTTCAGAGTGTTGTAGCCTCGACCGCAGCACAGCAGGTTGCAGCCATCCATGTCCTGCGAGGTTCGGTTGCAGGATCGTCCCGTCGTTCCTAAAGAACCTATGGTTGGATCAGCGACGCAGTAATTGGGAGAGTCCTCCAGGTACACAAGATCGTTTGCGGTGGGCACCCTGTATCTTGGATCGCCAAGCTGAAGACGTCCCCTCTTGTTAACCCTCACCTCCGTTGCACCGTCATATTTCTCACGTATAAAGTCACCTGCAATAACAAAAAAAAACGTAGTAAGAGCCTAGACACAAGAACTTCAGAAACAATTGATTATTAGTATACAATAGTTACTATAGTCATTATAGCAAATTTAATTTAGAATTCTTAATTATTTGATTCTTGAGTTTTGTCTTTTTTTTCTTCAAAACTTTTTGTCAGAATTATGCTTGAATATGATATAAATCTGAACAATTGTTGTTGTGTCCATGAGACGGGATGTTTTATTACATCTATTAAATAAAAATTGTTTGTAATTACAATAGAAAGGACGAGGATATTGTTCTTCTCTTATAGAAACTAAGTAATAAATATCCATAAGCTAGTTGTTAAAAGCAATATTTATGTACTCAAGTTGCCTACAAAACAGCATTCGTTTTGTTCGATGGATGTTAACAAGTTTCTCTACTAATTGAGTATCGATCACGTATTTTTAGGTATCTGTAAAGAATAAATAATTTTTTTACGATCATATTTTACTAGTTTCAAAATTTTCCATTGAAAATATTAATGAAATGAAATTGAAATTTGTAAATTTCAATTACGTCAAAATTATAATTTTTATTTTGTTGAAAATGCGATGAAAATCTTTAATTAAAAATGCGATGGAAATCAATGATAAATTGAACAACTAATGAAATTCCGACTTTTCTTGTTTGTTTATACTTTTGATATGAAATTTTTGAAATGACGGATTTTTCTTTTTAAAAATGACACATCACGAATTCCAAACTTGTCAAATTTATTAATTCCAGGTTAAATATCATTTAAAAACGTTGAAAATTTACTGCTTTTTGATAAATATATCAAAATTATAAATTTTCTTTTATTGAAAATGTTATGAAAATCATTAAAGACTTTAATTAAAACAAATAATGGAAGATTCTTGAAATCAATGATAAATAAATTTGAACAACTCCATGACTTTTCCTGTTTGTTTTTTTTGTATAGAAACAGCAATGGAAATTATCGAATATTAAATGCAGATGCATCGGAATTACAGTTGTTTGTTCAACGCTTATTAGTGGCGTAATGCGAGGATTATGTAAATACCAATAACGCACGGCGTATAAAATTATCTAATTAACGATTAATTTTCGAAGGCAGATGCGGGAAAGTGAAGTGGATGGAAAAAGGAGAGTCGAAATTAAGCGACTATTAAACTAATGCCAGAGGACATTTATCATTACCAACGGGCAGCGAACATAAATTTCGTCCTGCCTACGTTGTTTCTACTCTCTTGTTTTTTCGTTTTTGTTTCATCTTGTTTTTGTTTTGTTTTTCTCAAAGCCATCTAATTCCTGTACATAACATAAATAAATGCTCGTACAGTATTTGTCTTTCGACGCGTTAATCAATTAAACATTTTATACCGTTAATTAATTGGATTTCTGTTAGAGGTGTTTTCACTGCTACTTCTGACAATGCTTAAACCTGTCCAGTTATGGTAATCAGTGCTTTATGGTATTAACATTGAAGTTCACATCTCCACCGATGAAATAACAAACATTGAAACAACAACAAGTAATCAAAAAGAGTAGAATTTAACTTTAATTGATAGTTAATTAATGACAAATAATCTGATTTTAATTGTGATCTACCTTTTAAACCTTGATGTTCATTATTATAATCTTGCTTTCTTAAACTGATCTTCATTTCAACTTTAAATACTAATAAAAAATAAACCTAAACCAAGGGATAAGTTCGATTCGCTTAAATTTAATCGTGATGTAACACATTTTATGTTTATATTTAGACTATTAAATCATGTAGTTCAAAGAACAAAGTTTGAACTTTAATTTGTTACAACAAGTATTTCATGTGTTATTTTATAGCAATAAATAAACTATAACATAAATTTAACATGATTTGAATAACGAAAATAGTAAAATATAATTGATTTAGAAATTATGCAAAATTCCCAGTAATTTATTTAAGGAAAAATTGAATAAAAATAGAATGAAAAGTGTGAATCAAATATTGTTATTTCTGAGGATTAAAGCGTGTAAAATCGATGGTGATAGTGGAGTTTATTATGTTGGTTACGGTGGAGGCTTTTGTGGAGGAGAACACACCCACAAGGCTTAATTCAAGCCCGAAGACAAATTGTTTAATAAATCGACCGTATGGGCATAACTCACGCGGTCTGCGGTCATTTCAATGGTCCCGATATTTCCACCGAGAGACCACAGCAGACGAAGAAACAAAAAATAAAATAGATGAAAAGAGATGGAGTGAGTGTGAGAGAGAAAAACCGAGCGAGGTGGTAAAAAGCGGGAATAAATCTCGAAGGAAGAATCGAATAATTTGAATAGCATTGTGACAAGGTTTGTGTGTGACTCGAAGCTAATAGAAAAAGACAGTTTTCTTTGGCAAGTAAATAATTTGTGTAGAGTTTTGAACGAACTGAAAAGTAAATAAACTTTTAGATCAGGGTGGTCATTTCACAACTTTTACTATTGGCAACATCCTTATCAAAATCTATCTTTGGTCCAATAAAGTAAAGAAAATGATTGTTTTATCAAAATTGTCTTTTGTGTTTGTCATCTACGTCAATTTTGTGAATTTTCGGTTGAAATACGGTTCAAAATATAACGAAAATCATTGAAAATGTTAAAAGTTTTGTAAATACCTAAAAAAAAATAGATTTTCTTTATAAATGATCATCATTAGTATTTAGAGTTTAATTAAACAAAAATTAATATTTCTGATGCTGATTGAATATGTCAATTATTACTATAAAATGTCATTTTTAATATGTCATATTTGACGTAATCTATTTTATTACATATGTCATTTTTGATAATTATTACCTTTTATTTTAAATTAAATAAACCTAAAATAGTCTTTTATAAACAAATGTGGAGGAGAAAATAATAATACCTGAAAATAAATTATTGAACGAAAAATATTAAATTAATTAATTGCTTCGATAAATCCATTGATCTGACGCTGATTCAATATATCAATTGTTACTATAAAATGTCATTTTTGACATATCTTGTCATTGTCATAATCTTTTTTTGTTAATTATAATCTTTACTTTCAAATTAAACCTAAAATAAACTTTTATAAACAAATCTGGGGGAGAAAATGAAAGTCCTTATAAACAACTAAAAGGATATATCTGACGCTGATTGAATGTATCATGTATCGTAAATGTCATTTTTAACATGTCATATCACCTTTGATAACATGTCATTTTTGACATATTATATCATTTTAGTGAAATGTCATTAATTTCTTTTGTTAATTATAATCTTTCCTTGAGGTTGAAGATCCTTGCATTTGGCTGCGTCTTATCGTCCGAAAACATACGAAAATAATTAATTGCTTCCATAAATTCAATATCAAGGAGGAAGGAAGAATGGATTCGTCAGTTTACATAATCGAATTTGTAATTTGCACACAATGCCCACATCGTGTATCGCATGATTTACAAGCTTCATCTCATTGTTCGCCATTTGCCAATCGTCGGCAATTTTGATGCGCATTATAGTGAAAAGCTCATGCATAGTCCGTATGCAATTAGTCGCATTTGTAAACATCGGCTGTGATTTTGCATGCGCACATTTAATTTATTACACTCATTCATCATCCGCCACGTAATTGATTTTAAGTAACATGCATTAACACTAACACTGGGTTCGGCATTGTCTCACCTTTATTATTATTATCATCATCATAATAGCAAATACAATTCAATATTAATAGAAACGAATAAACCTGTCCGCGATCCAATTACATTTATATCTGCAAGAAGATTTATCTTCACAATGCATTTATTCAAATTTCAATACTTGATGTTTACTTGTGAGTTACACAAAAATTGCATGTTTGTACCAAAGGATTCATGTAATTCCTTGATTATTTAACTTAAATTTTGCAAGCAAATTCCATAGACACAAGAAATCACAAATAAATACCAAATATCTTCATATATATCTTAAGTATTAAGCTTCAAAAGCTGATTTAAGTTTTCACAATATCTCAACTGGATTGCAAAATATAAGCTAAAGGTTTTATCTTTAGTTGGCCATACCTGAGGTTTCAATTAGTGCGGATTCACTATAGTACATTTACCCGTACTATGCAAGTCACAATAAGTCCATACGCGGTTGAGCGAATTTTATACATTTCGTGTTTGCATGAAAGGATCAAAACTCAACTTAACATTCCTGCAACTGTACACAGATTTATATTATATTATTTTTATATATTTCGACTTACGCGGTTTTCGACTTACACTGAAACGTTTGTAACGAATTAACCACGTAAGTCACGTTATTTACAATGTAGATAATACAGAGTGCAGAGGATATGAAATTTATTGATGCAAGGATAAATATTTAAGCTCTACCATTGCAGTTACCCTAGAATTGAAGCTATAAATTAGAGTTAAGGATTTTTTTTTGTCTGCCGCAGGATTAACTAGGGGGAACGCTTGCTTGCGTGGCGAATGCAAATTGATATAGGGTAGGGATTTAGTCCTAGGAATTGCGGATGGGGGACTCATCCAACCATTCAAAGCTCAAAAGCGCTTACTAAAACTGTGCATCCATAAAAAGAAAACTGTGCATTTTCAAAGAAAACAATTGGATTTAGTGTAAATCGTTCTAAAATATTAAATCTATAATCTATAAGATTTAATAGACAATAATCTGAGAATGAAATGAATATATTTAAATTTTTTTATATGGAAATTCTCCAAAAATAACACATTGCCATTTCTCTAAATTTCTTAAGATTTAGTAGGTTTATAACCAATTATTCTCTATATATTAGAGACAAATAATCTGCGAATAAAATAAAATAATTTCTTATTTATAAAGTAGGTGTGTTTTTAAAGTAATTATTTTTCAATTTTCAATTGGATTTTTTTTATAAATTACGCCTTGACATTTTTGTAAATATCTTAAGATTTAATAGGGTTATAATCAACTGTGAATACACATATTAAAGACAAATAATCTGGTAATAAAATAAGCTTATTGGTATTTTTCTGAAATATCTGTGTTTTTAAGTAATTATTTTTCAAATATCATGGAAATAAATTTGAAACTCTCCAAAAATAACACATTGTAATTTTTGTAAATATCTTAAGATTTAGTGCCTTTATAACCAACTAGGAATACACTGATTAAAGACTAATAATCTTTTCTTTGTAATACATTAACTTTTATTATAGGTGAAAGATGTAGACGAAGGAATATAAACAAAAGTGAGGAAGAAAAGTGGATCAAATTATTGGGAATTGCAGTTGATTGAAAAATAATTTGAATGAAACACAGAGAAAAAAACAAGTTTCATTATAGTAAATCTATTTTAAATACTTTAAAGTGATTTTTATTGCTCTTCAGATTGAATTAAGTTAATGGGAATTCCCAAATTGTAAGAATTATAATATTTTTATTGGGTTTTGCAAGAATTACAGATTTAGCACAAAAGAAATGTATAAATAAAGTGAAATATTTTTAAGCGAGATGAATCTGCGTGCTTTAAATTTGATGTTTATTGATCATAAGATTGGATCAAGTTAATGGTGAGTCCCGAATTGCAGTTGATAAATTGGAAGGATTGTGAATTTGCGAATGAATGGAATTGCGAATTCAAGAACGGAATAATATACAATGCACGCTCGTAAAATGCGGCGAAGGTAAATTTGTAGCGAGAAGATTTGATTACGTATGCAAATGCGACGTGTGCGGCCGAAAGTAGTGGAAAGCTGCTGCGAGAAAAGATCCATCGTCAGCATCAACATTCATCCTCTCAACATGGACTTGATGTACATTCGATCTCTCATAAATGTATATGCTAATCGTTACCCTTGTTCCGAACTCTTTCAACCTGAAGAAGAAACCCGATGAGATCGAAAAGAATATACAGATTGTTAATTTTTTTTTGCGTAAATCGTCATCATCATCAACAACAACAACAAACGACAACAACATTTGCATGCTAAGAATTGAGTTAGTGCATTTCAGGTGCGACCTTTAATGCCACCGCGCAATAAATCAATATCAGGTGTAATATTTAAAATGGCAATTCCGAGATTTGCATGCGGGATGCGAGCTCCGAGGCACGACCCGTGTTTGCTTTTAATTACCTATAACTCAAGAAATTGCTGTTTCGCAAGAGACGCTTTCGCCAATACTGACAACATCCACCTCGCATTATACGCATGCATTTCAACGATCCGCGCTATTCGAAACCTTTGTGTCTGTCTCACCCTTAACTTAAACCAACACGCATACTCAATTCATGTAGATTTATCTAATTTTCTTTCAAACTTCAACCAATGAAATTTTTAAGACTTCGAAAACCAACACCTTTACATTTTTAATAAATACTTTACGATTCTATAGAAATATCAAAAAATATGATATGATATGATTTTTGTGTAGTAATATTTCGACTTTGAACACATTTTTTATAATGTAAACGCGAATCCAGCTTTCATAGACATCTTTTGATTTCATTCAATCTAATATAGTTTTTGAGAAATTTACTAAAATGTGAAAACATTGCTACATTATCCAATCATCCAGCTTTCATATGCATCTTTTCAATCCATTCAATCTATTATAATTTTCAGAAAAATCACTAAAATATGAAAACACAACTTTTTCAAGCGTTAATTTAAAAGAAAGTAACAATTTGAAGTTATTCAACATATAAAAGATAAAAAAAAGTTGAATGGAGTCTTGTGACAGGCGACTGTGTAGCTTTTACTTTATTGTTATTTCTTCAATTGTAAGTTGTATTTAGAAGGAATTACAACCATAAAGTGAGCTTAGCTTCGGGGATTACATAAATTTAAATCCCATCGCGGCGAGCCTGACTAATTTGAATGTGAAGAGATGAAAACACATCTCGAGCCCAAAGATGTTGAACGGTAATAGGTAATGATGGTAAACAGTTCCGGTGCAAAACAAGATCACTTGAGCAACTTGGTCCACATAAACCGAATGGTTTTGAACATCGTGAGAAAGTGATTTCCTTGCGCAACGTTACATTATATTTTTTTTCATCTCTCTTTTTTTCCTATACCGATTTCATCATCTTCGAGTAAAGGTATTTTAATCGTGTCCCGCACTAAATTCTAATTAGGCTGAGACAAATCCAGTTTCTGCAATTATTGCAGAGCGGTGAAAGTATTATGGTGACTATCGAAGCTACGACAATTAAATTGAATTACAAAATAAACGTTCTTCGTTTTTTTTTTGCGTAAATAATTGTATTTGCACTTTCGTTCCGTTTTGGTTCTCTTAGGAGCATTTTGTAATTCTTCTCCTTTAAATTAACATTCTTTTTACTCCACTTATATTACATTAACTTTCGTTTTTGCATAACAATAATTCCTTGAAGATTTCTGATCAAACTGTAATTTTTCTTTTTTAATCATTTTTATTCAACTCATATAGGAAAACTTCGCATCTCGCACTGATTGACCCCCGAATAAAAATCGTACAAAATACAATAATTTAGTTTGTTTATTTGGCAGTGAATCCGCACTATGCGAGGTAATGCTGTATTTACTTTCGTTCTGTTATAATTCACAAAAACATTTCTGATCATTTTGTAAATCACCTTCTTTACATCGATGATCATTTGCGTTAAGAGCGTGTGAATGTAATTTGCTGTTGGTTTTGCAAATGCCTAACTTAACTATTGTTGCTATTATTTCAGTTCCGTGAAGACGTGAATACGTCGCAAGACGGAAAGTGTTAATCAACGTTTTACGGTTTTTCAATGGAGCAACAAAAGGTTTATAAATAATTTATACTACATTCGAAAGCATTCACACGATTCACACAATGTACTTGTTGAAACGTGTTTACTTACTTACTTACAACTAGTTTTTAATAAATTATGTCTTATGCAGTTTATAGCATATTTAAACATCAAATTACATTGCATTGTTTGAATATTATTGTTATTTCTTCTTAAATAGTTTTGAAGCTTTAAGTAAGACAATGTTGAACATTCGAAAAAACAAATCATATATTTTTTTTTAAATATCTTAATAATCTATAGATTTATAACAATCTATAAATATACATACTAAAGACACATAATTTGGGAATAAAATGAGTCTATTGGCATTAGTAAAAACTAACTTTAAATAATTTTATACATGAAACGTTAGAAAAACACGTCTATACATTCAGAATTTATGTTGGAAATCATTCATAATACATGTAATTCGTACATTAACTTTTTATTGTAGTTGAATGTTGAAGACGAAAAGAAAAAGTGATGAAGAAAAGTGTAATGATTGTGAATTGCAGGTATATAATTTAGCGTCGCCGGAGGTCCATTTTCAGCATCCGCTGAAAATGATGATACGAGACGAATCTCTGATGAGGCGGCAGATAACATTTCTGCGTTTCCTTTAATGCGAACCAACATCTTCTTCTGCGGCCATTACGTCTCGCCCGTTACGGCACATCCGAGTAAGTAAAATCGCCAAGGTAATAATAATCGAAATATCTTGTGGTGATACGATTTACGTTGGAATGGTATCTGCGATTCGATGAAATGGTTCGTAGCTCTCCTTCTGGAAGCACTTAAAGCACGACACTCCGACATTCATTACGTAACTGGGATTCCGGTCATCGTCTGATCGTCTCTTTCTCTCTCCTCTCACCGACCGAAATCCCAAGATTATCTATACGAACTATTATTGCATAACAACGCTGCTCCAGAAAACATGCATCGACATATCAATAAATCTGCATTCCCAAGCGCAAACGAATGCACAAAACATGTTAACTTTGTAACTAATGCATCAGATGTAGAGTTACATTTCAGAAAATTCTAATTTCCATACATCAATTCCAATTTTCTTAACTAACTTTAAAGAGTAATTCTAGTACAGAATAGAAAATAATGAGACAAATTTCAAAAATTGAATCCCAAAAAAAAAGTTCTTACAAGAAATAATAAATATTCATATTCATTTTTATGTTTAAACCAAGAAATAATTAGTTTTTTTCGAAATTACGTTTTTTTATGATAATTTCGAGTACAAATAATATTTTCAAATTTTGATTTCTTGTCATTGCTAAGTTTCTCGCTTTGACAAAAAAATAACAGCTGTCATTTCAAGACCAATAAAAAAAGGAACGCATATTTGTATTTTTTAAATTAATTCGTAATGAACACAAAATAAAAGATTAAAACGTCAAAATATTGACTTTAATTCATGACAGTTGATGGATATATCAGTTTGGAGTTATGCAACTAAATGTAAAAGCGATTGACGTAAATAAACAGACTGTAATTTTGACGGTTGGTTTGTATTGATGTTGTATTTCTTACTGTTAAGCTTTAGTATGAATATATCATCATAATATCAAATAATAAAAGATACTGTTGGGATTTTAATTCTGTCGGGATTTCGAATTTCGAGATTTTGATTGTCGAGAAATCCCGACAATAAAAATTGCCACCGCTATAAAAATGTGAGACCTGTCAGTTACAAACGTTACAAGTAATAATTAGAGATTTTAACATTGTAATTTGTTAAAAACTCTCATGTTTATCAGATGATATTTGTATTTCATGATTAATTCAATTGGAGATTTAAAATTATATTCTATTGTAATTTTTGTCAGATAAATTTGTATTATGATTTTTTAATTCAAGAAATAAATAGAAATTTTAATTCAATGACTTGGTGATGAAAACTGCAATTTTTATTAGAGGAAACTATTTAATTAGACAAATTAATTGAGTAAGGAAATACTAAAACGTAACGTAACGTAACAATATTAAATTGAATTCATTACTTTTATAGCCGATCGTTAAATAATATACTTAATAAATGTACTTTAATGATCTTCTATTATTATTTAAGATAATTAAAACGCAATCAATTCTAATGGTTAAATAATGAATCATATCTTAGGCATGCAAGTAAATTCTACGAATTAGTCTACACTTTAATAAAAATAAATTATATTATCTGTATTTTTATTTACAGCTAAGATAATAAACGAAAGTTTTTTAAATGTTGTAATTTTTAGGTTAATTATTGGTATAAAAAAGTTGTAAGATTTGTAAATTCGTTTTGAGTTTCCTCCATAAACTTCCTATTTATTCTTCAATAGATACAAGTTATCACTTTCATTTCATGAAATATGTAGTGTATTATTATGTATAGTGAGTTTGCGCGTTAATTGAAAGACGACAATAAATTTTACGTAGAATGTTACCACTATGAATATTCAATTCTTACCAAAGGAATATATCCAGCAGCGAATTTATTTTGTTACATAAAGCGCAACGACTTTCTACAATCTCAACAACTTGAGGAATTGATATTTTCTCATTAACATTTAAAGAAATTTCAATACAACAACAAAAAAAAAACACAATTAATTTTAGTTTGTTGCAATGCGACCCATTTGCTAAGTTGCTCGGTTTGACAGCTGTCATTTTTTTACTCATAGAAAACTTAACCCAATGTTTAGCCGTGAGAAACGTTGGTTTATTGTTCAATATTAAAATGAATTGATATTTTATTTTTTTAATAAAACACATTTTTTATTAGATAATTGATAATATTATTGCTTTATTAGAAAGTGTTGATATGGAAGTTATGTGACAGATGTTTTGTAATCTGACAATTGACAGCCCATAATTTTTTAGTACATGTTCACTCTTTTGACGAAATTGTCCATAAAATGTTCACATAATTACTGTGAAATTTAGGTGATGTGTTATCGAAATTCATCTTGAGGTCTTCTATGAATTGTGGTTTATTGATGTAAATACTATCCTTAAGATAAAGCCAAAGAAAGAAGTCAAATTTATTGATTTATTGTAAAATGTTCACATTTTTTAAGTGAGTTTTTTACAATTACTACGCGTTGTCCGATCTTGTACTTATCCTCAATGTTCACTAATGACAGCATATCAAAATATCTACTCTGGTTTTACTGTGAAACAAATGGCGGCGAATTTAAAATTTAAGTCCTTTTTGGGACACCCTTTATTAAATTTGTATATACATTTAAGGAAATTAAACAAAATGCTTGTGATATTTTGTCTTTAATTTTAGTATGACAGTTGATAGATTATATCAGTTTGGAGATATGTAACTAAATGTGCAAGCGATTGACGTATTTAACAAACTGTTATTTTAAAGGTTGGTTTGTATTGAGTTTGTGTTTTCGCTAAAGCGCAGTATTGACAACGTCTATTGAAATGTGAGGCTATTGGAGAAGACGTATTTGTTGCTCGACCATCGAGACGTCTTGTTAGCCGAAGTTATGACCTATGACCTGTCAGTTACAAGCGCTCCAGTGTCCGAATCTACATAAATACAAACGAGCTGCATTACCATACCATAGCATACCATGATGCACCATCTCTTCGGCCCCTTTTTCAATTTTATTACCAACCGTGGATAATACAACTAATGATGGTTATTAGTTTTGTCCCATTCCGATAAACACTTCGAAGCGTATAAAGAAAATCATCCAATGCATCTGCATCTTGAGATGTCCAAATGCCACATAAATACAGAAATTACAAAGGCTTTAATTTCATCTAATTGCGCTCTCGAAAAATCCGTTCACGCCTTCCTATTTATTATCTTCGGTATTAACTGCGTTTCGGACAGCTTTCGGATGCCAAAGATAATGGAAACTTTAAATGCATTACAAATTGAATGCGTTACTTTATTATGAGAACCGGTAGCGCCTGCCTGGCTACTATTAGCTGCAATCAATTTTCCTAAAACTGGTTGCTTGATGGCTTTTGCTTTCTAATAAACATATTTTGTCATTATCATAGCCATTCTCATCAGATCGTTAAATCAAAATCGATCTTTGGAAACGTGTGATCATTTCAATCAGCAGTAAAATGCAATTATCGATGAAAAATCTGTAAAATATCAAATCACTTATTGCTCTAATCGCCTCGTCTCATTTCATGTAAGTTGTCCAATTTTTTCAGATTTTTTTAAACAATACCTTTAATTATCAGTTTACAGCAATACCTTGCATAGTACGGTTTCTATTAGTTTGCATCAAATTGTAATTGATATGATGTATTTTTTTTTAATTCAACGTCAAAACGAAGAAACATTATATTATTTAGTCCAAGCGTATTTGGAAAATTATTAATCAAAAGTGAAAACATGAAAATCTACGAATGAAAATTGTGCATTTGAAATATACACATTTTTTATGATCATGAGATGAAATCATGTTTGAAAATTGCATGTACATTTATAATAGGAGAAGCCAGATTGCAAATGGTAATTAACCACGAAATCTGCGCAGTCAAAAAGACACGACGTTCAGATAATTGGGAAGAGCAAAAGTCCATCCCCGTCTGAAGATGCCGGTTCGGTCCGGTTTTGACCTCTCCTCACCCCAGAAACAAAACAAAATAAAGGAAGAAAACATTTGAACAGCGAGAGAGCGGCCACCACACTTCCTGCGAAGACCTCTTCTTTCATCTGATCGTACACCGCCAAAGTGATTTGTTCCAACGCAGCCGCCGCCGCTCTCCGTTCTTCTTCATATTCATCTTCCAAGAGCATTACCGGTCTCTTCAGTACTTACCAACTTCCCTGAAGGTCGGCAGCTGCTGCCAGCAGGTGATCAGTGAGCAGGAGCCAGACACTCCGTGACATTTGCAAGTTACCCTCGACTTCTTTATCACCGCCTGCGAACATTAGAGATACACACACATTTTAAGGACAAGATCCGGAGGACTAAAAGAGTAGCGATGCACGGCATTCCATTTCCAATTGATTCATACGTTCACGAACACAAACGCTCATTCAAATGCAACAGGTTTCATGAGATGGGGGATAATGACTCGCCGGTCGCTCGTTACATTTCCAGATAATTTCTTAATTATTCTCTATATGAGTTTTATATATTTCCGCCGGGTTCGAACGTCTCAGAAGACACGCCATTATTCTAAAAGATATCTCAATCGTTCCACAAATGCACGAGATAATCACGTTATTAAATGTGGATGAAACAAAACGAATGCACCTAACATCTCATGCATATTTATAAAATAATCACATATTTAGTCTTTCATAATAACGCCGATACTAAGAGGAATGCATTCAATTACATTACTTTTTCAAACCTATATTAATTATTATAAATGTTCCATTTAAAGCCAACAAAAAGTTTTGGAATTCAAATAATTGGTTTATATTTGTATACTTTTAATAATGCAAAAATCAATAAACTTTTTAGTAAAATCTGAAAAATTTATGTAAAAATTAACATATCACTTAGTATATTTGAATAATTCAAATAAATATTCATAATAATCTCAGTAAATTAAAATGTTTTTACTAAAAATATAAGAAAAATACCATTATTATAAAATTATCAACTTAGAAAAAAAAAACATTTAAATTAATGGAAGAGTTTGTGAATATATTTAGAAATTTTGAATATTTTTTGTAAACAATAATTTCTTAGTAATATTTATTGATTCACTTAGAAAAATTGATCATTTCAAGAGTACAAAAAAAAATGTGATTTATTTTAATTGTAAATATATTTTTATAAAAATGCAACAAATCTCTTAATGTTAAATAAATTATTGGTAGTTACAGTTAAAAACTATTTTAACATTCATAATTTCTTCGTTTAATATTCGTTATAAACTTGAAGTGTATTACATTTGCATATATCTGTAATTTAAAATAAGTGTTTCTGCAATATACGTAACAATTTTTAATTCCTATTCATTAATTGGTTTAATACTGTAAAATTGCTATCATATCATTTAAAATTAATTAGTCGGAACTGTAATCTTTCATTGCAAAAATGTAAGTTCTTTATAAGATTAATAACAGTTAACAATTTGTTTCTATAATATTTTATTATTAAATCCAATTGGAAAATATGACAATTGTTAATTTAAAAGAAAAAATAGAAATTCTTGAAAGTAAGTTTATTTTCTTTTAATAAAAATGTTTTAATTTATGATTGTTTTCTATTTTTTCTTAAAAACAAATTAATAATTAATTGGATTCTCCTTAATTGATGAAAAATTTCTAATCATAAATCTAATCTAATATATTAGAAAATATTTTTATTAAAAAAATATGTTATTAAATAAAATTGAAATAAAAATAATCAAACATTTACTTTGCAGTTTTATAGTGAAATAATAATAAGTCATGAAATTAATATAGAATGAGATTATAAGATCTTGAAGTATTAACGTTGATGTTTTTATGAAAATCCTAATGGGAAATCTTTCAGTAAATATTTTCATTAAAAAGATATTTTATAAAATAAAATTGAAACATATAATCAAAAAAATTACTTGAATATTTTGTAATTTTATAATGAAATAATAATTAATCATGACATTAATCTATAATAAGTGTATAAGATCATGAAGTATTGAAGTTGATGATTTTTGTTGATATATATATAATAATAATGGATTAGAAAGTAAGAACATTTGCTCAATCTTAATTAATTGAATTGTGCTGGAGAGTGCAAATAAGGTGATCGAAAGCAATTAACCTTCGGGTGCGCTGAAAATATCATTATGATGAATAGATAAGTCGAAGCTGCGGAAAAATTGGCGCAAACGATCGGAGGAATTAACGCACAGCTTTCGTGCGCCATGATTAATGCTCTCTTTGTCCCAGTTCTTGAAAACTTCTAATAAACTTAATTATAACTTCGTATAAATCGTTCGCAATTCGCCAATTCCGGAACGCGAATGAACGGACAGGCGATTTTAATTGGAGGTAAGAAGATTGATTGGTCAGATATCGCATGCAGATGGCGACCGCCTTTTGTCGGCGTCCAAACGAGCAATTCGGACGTTCCCATGACAACGACAAATCCCTGTTTGCGCCAATTCGTTGATCCGTTTCCCTTGGATTTACATAAACGGACGTGGATCAACAAACTTTTTACGACTCTATTAGCAAGTACATTTCTTTTCGTTTGCCCACGCACAACCGAACGGTTCAATATTTATACGACTCTAACATCGATAATTTACGTGCATTAGAGATGAAGAACGCACGTGCATTACACACATTAAGATTTATACTGTTTTTTTTTGTAATACTAACTTTCTAATTGCAGATGAAAATTTATTAATCTACGTTTATGAACTAATAATTAACTCTCTTCTCCCAAATATATTTTATTACTCATCTTCAACCAATTTTACGAGAAAATTTGAGCTGGTCGATTTATTAAAGACAATTTAATGGAAATCCCACACATAATAAATTTATTGATATACAAATTATTGTATAAATTCATTACTGAAAGTTATAAGGAAAATTTATAAATGAAACCAAAACATGTTTTTTTTTTCCTAACAAAAATATAAATTAACCAAAATAGAAAATTTCAATCTTTTTATACAAAATTTGAAATATTTCTTTTTTCTCATTTCCAATCATAAAACTAATAATTTTCTGTGTAATTAAAATACTAATTAATTTGTATTATCTAATAAGAAAATTTAATTAAAATGGATTAAGTAGAGCGCATTAAAATTCCACATTTGTATTATTACCTTAAAATCAGTTAATTAACTTATTTTATGACATAAACCGAGAGCATATTTTTTTTTATTATTACAAGAGAAAGTCAACTGAGTCCGAGATTTTGTTCTTTCATAAGTTCTTAAATGTTAAATAACAATTGTTTTTTTTATTAATACGAACAAAGCCGATGAGAATGTATAAAATTCAGCAATTTTTTCGGGAAATTTTTCTAATATTATGAAAATTTTTAAATTATTTCAAATTTGAACGCGAATTACAGCCAAATTTTTTTTTATGTCTTATAATTTTATTCACAATCTGTTCATCAATGTGAACATTGAGTAAATTTAACCATTATGATGATTTGATGTTTTTAATTTGTTGCTTAGCTGTCGTCTTGTAGGTTAACTTCAGTAGTATATTGATGCTCTGCGATTCAACTATTTCCTGCTGCTATCCTTAACATTGTCATTGTCCATCGACTTGGCTTAAGGTTCATATGCTAAACCTCATTAATTTCACTGTCCATCTGTGATGTACGATGGCCCTATCTTTTGTAAGCCCTCTCAGTGCTTGCGAAGGGACTCACAAAGGACCTGACTTGACCAGGATTCGAACCGACACCGGTTCAATCGTGGGTAGGGCGACTTAACCATTTGGCTATTACAGCCAAATGGACAAGAAACCACAACAATCTATGAATACTTGCTACATTTCTCAAACACCCAGCTATCATATAAATCTTTTCAATCTATTTAATCTATTATAGTTTAATTTTACTAAAACTTATTAACAATTTTATTGAGAAAACAATTAACATTTTATTAAATTTAAACAAATTGAGTATTGATTTTCAAGCATTTTAAACTATGTCGACTGGAGCTCTTTCAAATTTGATAATAAATCTAATTGTTAATTTTGAAAGTGACTTAACTCCATTTATGGTAATTATTTTCATAGAAATTGTAAATTTAAGTCTCTAAGATACACTTAAGCGTTGGACTTAAGTCACTTTCAAAATAATAATCTAAATTAATCATCATTACTTATAGTATAAGAAATGATACCTCAATAATATTGTATTAACAATAAAATAGAATTTAAATACAGGAATTATGCAGACTTTAAATTAATATAAATTTACATAAACTAAGTTAAAGTTAACTCGTCTGATGTAAATAAATAAATTTGGGGAATGGAATTAAATGAGCAGTAATTCACAATGTTGTTCATTGCAGTTTCAATATCGGTCAGATTTATGTTACGGTCTTCGGTAATTCAGTGCGGACGAGATATGCAATTTTGGTAATAAAAAATAATTACGTATCATTTAATTGAATGGGCAAAAATTGCGGCGGTTAAATAATGTGAGGGACTTTAATAAATATTGCACGAAATTAACATTAATCGCGTCTGCATGCAAAAAAAAATTATAGTATTCCTTGTAGAAACAACAGAGGAAAAGAGATGGGAAGAAAATAAACGGAGCAAAAGCAGGATAAATAAACATGTACGAATTTAATATTTCAGTAATTGTGCATGCATGATTGTGATTATACCTGATGTAAAACCATGGATGGTTTCGTGAATAAATAAATAATGAAATAATTATACGCGTTCCATAATGGATATGATGAATGTTTATTAAAATGCCATGACCATAAACTCAGGAACCGAAGAGTTGGAACAGAGAATGAACAAAACAAAACAAAAAAAGAAGAAGAGAAAAATTAAAAACGTGCATAATGCGAGACGAAATGGGCCGAAGTAGAAAGTCTCGCATCATCATCATCATCGTAATCATCATCATCAACAACGGATTTCCCCTAATTCCGAGTAATAAGTAGTCTTAATAAAGTCATTATTAGTCGGATCTCGAGGGTTCAGCGACTGCCCACGACGCCTTCGATATAAATTTACGTGCGGAAAATCAAGAACTCTTGGAGCGAAGTAAAAATAAAAAGAAGATGATTCTTGATAGGGATTCTTGCAAGGATAAGGTAGAGAAAGAGAGATGTGATTAAGGAGGATAATGCGTGCGAGAGAGAGATGAACTGAGTAGAGGAGAGCTGAAGATTCTCAGGCGAGAGGCTGTCAGCGAATAATAAATAAAGATTGCCAGTCAGTTTGGTCGGAACGATAACATCGGCTATTAATAATTACCGTATGTATTTATAGTTATACAATTATATATGCAAGAGCTTAAGTGCTTTCGATTATTAATTATATATAGATGTAGATGCTTTTTTTTTTATACTCGTCTTTTTATTTCTATTTATGTGTTGATTCCGATTTTTTAATGAGGTGCTCTCGTCTTTGTGACTGTGCCTTTTGTGTGGGTGCAATGGAACAACTAGGAAATTATGCGCAATGTTTAAAGATCCATTGTGATGGTAATTTATAATTGATTTTCATCGGTGATAAGATCACAGTCGCCGGGGATAATAATTACTTACTTTCGCGCTTTTCTTTAATTGCCTTTTCGTTAATTAAAATTCCTCTTCAATTAACAGGACACGTATATTACAATGTCGTTGCATGTAGTTGGGGGCGTTTAGAAACGAAGAAGCATTGTGCTCAAAGTGTTTAATTACAATATGCTCTTAATAGATTTTTACAATTTCTTGAAACAAATAAGAAAACGTACATATACGAATTGTGATGCATTATTATGTTGTGGCGTATTTTGGTTACATGACTTCTACTTCTACAGAACTAAAGCCAAAGCTTTATCAAAAGTAATTACGACTCCGTCTGAAAAATACTTGTAGCGCCTCGCTTAGAACTAATATTGGATGATTGTGCCACTACTATGTAAAGTGTATGGCGAATAAATCCGCCACTCGTCCGTAAATAATATACATTTGACAATACATACATGAATGTTTACGTCTTGATTTTTTGACGTTTAAAAGTAGTTTTTTTTTACTTTGACAGCTTATTACAGGTTACAAAACAAAATCAGAGCAAGAAATACGTTTCATGCAAATAACAGTTAATGATTGAGCAATAAATAAGACGTTGAATTGCCAATCCTTTGAAAGTTGAGCAACGTCAATATTAATTCCGATCTACCACGAACGACAATTATACTCTCAGTCTCATTCCCCACCTGAAAATGCCGAACAACGCGAAATTATAGTGCACGTAATGAGTTTGAGTCGAAGAGCAATTTCCAACATTACCGCAGGTAATTCCCATTGTCGAGACACATGCTTTACGATCAGTTTACTATTTTTGCTTGTTTTTGTTGGATTTTAATTAACATCGACAGCTACGAACGTAACGCATCCCTTGAACTTAATTCATACACGAAATCGTGATTTACGAAGTGAAGTATATGCATAGTTTCTACTAAATTTCTTTTAATAATTGATTACCCTTATTCTTAAAGATGAATTATATAGGTCCAAAAAGGTTTAAGTAATTTGCTTCAGTACAAAAATGATTGATACTATAACTCGTTTAGTCCGGATATGTAGATTTATACAATTTGCGAAAAGAAAAATCTTTTAATTTATTGTCTTTATTATTACAGCAACAAACTTTCTTATTACGTTCAACATTTTAACAACATTTCAACTGAATCAATAAGTTTTCAAAGAAAAATTCATCAAAGTACGATTAGCAAAATCTGTGCATATAAATCCTACGTTACCATGAAAACTATTAATTTTTTGAAGCAGAAGCTGATTGGAGTTTATTAGATGACAATTGGTGATAGGTCGTTGGAACTGTGGGAAGTAAGTAAGAGATGCTGCTCTCTGTGCAAAATAAGAAATAACTTCTCGGAACGTTAAAAGGAAACTTGAAAAGTACTTTATGCAGCACGTACAGAGCTGATCGATAAATGATAGGTTGGAAGGAGGAGAAGGATAAAAAGAAATGGGAGGAAGGAAGAGGCAGGATCACGCGACCAGAAAATGCAATCAAAATGCAAAACAGTGCACGGAATCAATCTACTTAGGTATCTTAATTAAACGTCGGTCGAGTGTGCGTTCAATTTTCAATTACATCCGTGATCGATGGATACCTTCGATATGCTTCGACCATTTGATTCTCCTCCTCGTCGGCATCACACGAAAATCGCTACCTCCTAAATCATCAGCGCTATCCGCATGATCAGATGATTGACTGACTGCACAATACCATTCACCATATTAGCCGTATCCATGGGAACAGAACATAGCCTTTTTGTCACCGGTCTTCTTTCTATACTTCTTTCATCTCTCTCCATGACGACCGATAACATCTAATTAATACACAACCAGCTCAATAACCTCTGCTTACATAACCATTCTATAATCTTTCATTATTTAGAAAGCGGACTTTTTCATATTCCGTTTATCCAAGATAAGAAAGTTGAGTACATTTCGTTTCATCTCAATACGATAAAGTCCACACATAACTTAAAATCATGGATTTCTTAAGCATTTCTTTACAGTATGGTAAATAAGTTTAAAAAAAAAGTTGTAATCAAAATCATAAGTAATGACTGAAATTTGCATGAATTTCACATTCACGTCAGCAACGTTTACTTAAAATAAGTAAATTATTTTCATTATTATATAAAATTTTATTTAATATAATAAAAAATAAATAAGTAATTTATGAAATTTCTAATTGCATCAGTTAAAATAAATACTTTTTATTTAATTATAATCAAAATTGCGTGAATTCACGTCTGAAAAGATTACCTAAAATTACGAATTTATTTTCATTATTATATACAAAATTATATAATAAAATAAAAATGTAATTAAAAATATAATTAATTATTGAAAAATTTCAATAACAAAAGTGAAAATGAAACCTTTCCTTTTTTCTTTCAATTAAAAAAAAAATATAATTGCATTCATTTACTTTCCGAAAACACGTTTCACGTCTGCAATGCTTAAGACTCGTTCCTCGGACGCAATTTTTGCGGTTCCAATAACATATAATTATTATTTGTGCATCGACTCACAGCATTTCTTCACATTATATTTCTTTTTTTTTAAATTAAACCTCAAACAAGATTACCCTAAATAACGTAAAGTATACTTCAATAATCAATAACAGTGTTGCTCGAACTGGTTTTACTTGTTTCATTAGCTCATTTATGATGTACGGAATTACTTAACAAAGTTGAATCACTTAAATATATTGTTAATTTTATATATACATTTCAAAATTTAGTTTCAGCAAGGAAAAACTTACGAATGTTGAATTTTAAATAAACTAAAATTGATTGACGTTTAAAAAATCATGAATCATTTTTATCAATCAAAATTATATGAATTGTAGTTCATATATGAATGATATACTTAATCATAATCAAAATCAAAATGACCAAGAAGTAATTATAATTTTGTAAACTTACAGTTTTAAATAATTAAATAACGTTTATTTCATTTTAATTGCATTCTTAAAAATGAAGAAACTTTTTGATCTTAACTATAATTTAATTTACTTTTATTTAACTCACTTTGGAGAACATTAATATTTTTTTAAATAGTTCTAAATACATTGAATAATGTAATAGAATTCATAAAACTCTTTAAATACAATTATAATTTATACATTGTAATTTGCTTAGAAATGTATGCTTGCAGATGGAGAGAGTAGAAACATATCTAAGTAATTGAATTTCATGAATAAATCAACATTTCTTTAATGATTATAAGATAAATGTAAACTAAATTAGAATCTAGTAAACATATTACAACACACATTTATTGAATTCGACCTGATTCTTTTTATTTCTAAAATAAATTATTTCCTTCTGACAAGATTCTAGACTTTAAAATTTAAAAAGATTATTTTCAATTGTATATTATTAGCGAATTAATAAATCTTTAAAGTATAATTGTAAAAATTCTAATTTTTTTATTAATATAAAATAAAAATAATATTTATTTGTCACTACTTTTAATACCATTTTTTATAAAAAAATTTGTTGTAAAGTTTTGAACTTTTATACCAATGAAAGTGAATACAGTTTATAAAAAAAAGTATTAATAAAATCGCTGTTGCATTTTGTTTGTGCGGTGTTCACTTGTTTCATGTCATTCGTGACAGTGCGTTTTTAAACGGAAACTTTGAATACTCACTCTTCTTCCTGCCTCGTTGTTATGGAGATTCATGAGGGATCGTCCTTGTTCCCTGGTTCCTCTCTTGTACTTACGCTCCCTCTCTCGAACGTCCACGAAACCCTGTGTGAATCTGCAAATGCAAACAGCTTTAAAGACGTAGCCTTTCGGAATCCGATCAGGTGTTCACCTTAAACGGATTACAGAAAAGTGTGAGAGAGATGAAAAAGAGATCCAGAAGAGAGAGAGAGAGAGATGAAAAAGAGATCGAGAAGAGAAAGATGAAAAATGCATCCGGATTTGAAGCGTATCAGCTGAGCGTAACAATGACAGTGGGTGGTGCACCGTGATTTGACACACGGAGAGCGGAACTAAAGCCCCTCCGGCAATAATAAACGTCGTGGACCACCCCAAAAGCTATCCGTCATCCGCACGGCCTGAGACGAATCCTCAATGCCCTTTTTTTCCCTGTCTCACGTTCTCTCCTTCCTTTCCCTTCTGATCCACGTCTGCTGACGATGAATCAAGTACTCACTTGTATCCGTACTCCAGGTTATCTCCACATCCTCCCCACACCCAATCCTTCCTCAAATCCTGCGGCCGACCCATCCGGCTGCAGCCGCAGGATTGCAGCTGTCCGTCCCTGCAGGATCTGGCCACGGCGTGAGTCACTCCTGCGGCGGACAGGGCGTGAGCGAAAGCGCTTTCCCTGCTCGCTGGAAAGGAAAACGAAGGGATTACACACAAATTGACTAAACTACAACGTACACCACCCTGCTGCATGCATGCATAATAAAATTAACGAAGGAAGAAACATGGGAGTGTTTTTATTTTAGTAAAATCGTCAATGCGGAAACACTGGTCCGCATTCGGAGATCTCGCTGCGAATGCAGGTGGTGTCATCGAGGCAGTAAATCGCCTCAGAGGACGTCCCCTTCGTATATTCTATGATTTGTTCCACATCATTATGCAAATGCCCGTCGCGTTATCCACCTACAATCTCTCCCCTGTTTATGTAAACGCGTTCCTCGCACAACGAAATTGAAAAATTTCACATTCGAACGCCGCGCCATCTATTAGAGCGACGAGAAGCTGACGATACCGTTTCAGCAGCAAACAAAAATACCTCGAACATACCTCTCATGTACGTCGTATATCTTGAGGACATCACATATTTATCATCAAATACCTTTTTTTACCTTTCACAAACAAATCAAACTTAAATATTTACTTTGTCTGAACCACTCATTTCCCAATAATATTAATCTAAATCTTTATTGTAAACTTTTTACTTTCCCTTTCGTTAATTAATTAATTCTCAAGTTTTCAGTTCAAACACTTTTGCAACTATTATTTAATTTTCAGATTTATTCCGATTAATACCAAATATCAATAATTTATTAATTCTCATTTCTTTAAAATTTCTAGTATTTCGTAACATTTTGTAATGAAGTATGAAAAACGTAACTAGCGTGTCAAGGAACAAAAATGAAAGCACGAAGAAATAATAACGCCATTTAAAGCTTCGTCGTAAGTGTCATCTTTCTCCGACGGAAATTAGAAACATCTTAATTAGTCACCTAGACAGGAAACGGCACGTGCTTACAGTTAACAAGATTAGGTAATCGTTTGATACATCAATTCTGTTAAAATACTGGAGATTCGTCGAACTTTTACCGCGTTTCCGGTCTTGCTTAACTCCATTTCAATCCGTGTGAACGCTTTCGGTCAACGGTCCAACGTTTGTTCTTAAGCCGCCAAAAGAAGCGGCGAAAGATGTTTGCATTCAGTTAAAATGCAAACAGAACAATGGATCTCTCTTCGACAAATTAAACGTTTATTATTATTATTTGCGTTTTCGATATTCTTTTGCATCGTCGCAACTCTTTGATGCATTTCTCTTTAAAATGTTGATCTTCGATCTGGTTTTGTAGGCAGTTTGTCGTTGCCCTCGATATAATAGCAGAAGGATAAAATATGCGCACGCATTTTTCTTACCTTCCTCTTCAACTGGTTGGCAAATGAAATAACGTCTCTTGCGAATATTTTAAATAAACACCATTGTTCTCGAGACCCTGCACGTTGGATGGAAAAGGCTAGGCTTGTTTTAGCAGACCTAAACAACTCCATAAATAAACGCGCTCGAACCGAGTTTTATATTGGAACAATTACGAGCCTAACATAGCCATCCTCGGATGTATACTTTAATGTACGCCTTAAGATATCATCGATGCCCATATCTTCACACCGAAGATATTTTAATCCACACTCTGCCACACATTATCACCATATCAATTTCATTCAATTAAAAATTATTCTGTAAATTTATTATTATTACATTTGATTCTCACTATCCTCTTATATCCTATTAAATAATTTTAGGTTTAGTTTGATTAAATTAGGTTTGACTACGGTTGTTATTAATTTGTTTTACTGCCATTATATTCCCATTTCCGGACTATGCGTGATATTGCTGCATTTTTTACAAGATCTAAGAAATCTCTTGGTTTTGTTATTAAAATAAATATATTTACAATAAAAATTATGTAGTTAAATACAAAATGAATCATTATAAAAAAAACTGCAAACTTCATATTATTACCAATTATAGTAAGAAACCTATAAGCATTTCCAAATTGGTACACCTGTCATGATTTGTCAAATACAAAAATGTGCATCATATATAATATGTACGTTTTATAATTTTAAACACTTTTTTAAAGCACTTACCAAATCTCAAAAGTCTCAAAGTTATTTTCCTCTGATTTCGTCAATTAAATTATTTTTTTATTGACAGTTTCAATTTTGTAGTAAATTCGAACTTATCTTTACTCATAAATTAAATTTTGCAAGCTACCAGTACACCTGTCATAAATTGTCAAATTCAAGAACGTTTAATGTATACGTTTCATAATTTAAAAGTAAAATATAATTAACTTCAAGCACTTACCGAATATTAATTTAAAAAAGTTCTCAAAGTTTTGTCCTTATTTATTTTCCTTTGATTTCATCAATTAAATCAACTTTGTTGCAAAAAGGGTACAAAAAAACATCAGATCATTGTGACACACATTTAAAAATAATAATTGCTTTAAATTTGTCAATAAATTGATGACAACGGCGCACCTATACTTATTATTAAGTACTAAATACATTGCAAATAAAGTGGCCTATATTATTTATTCTTTCACAATTAATGCACTTAAATTTATTGTAAGATATTTCACTTATTTTCTAAATAAGTGAAATATTAATGAATTATTATTTCTCGCAACGTAATTTATGTAAATGTAATTGCGTAATGCAAATGTTGCAATTGATTTGAACTTTTTGTTTTTGTAATTTTTATGTTAAATCGAACACTGATGTAGTAAAGATAATAAGGTTAAGTATTATAAATGTTACAAAATAGTAAATAACTGGAAAAAGCTATAAACAGTTAGTTAAAACGTTCGGAGTGCATCGAACAAGTCAGTAAAACTCATTATTGTGCATCGTAACATTTTTCTTTTGGAATAGTTGCAGCAGTTGCCTTTCTAATGAGATGGTTTGTATGATTTCTATTGAATTAATCGAAATAATATGTATACATATATATTGAAATAATGATATGTTCTATTCAATTTAAAACTGAAATTTGAATATAATAAGGTTGCAAGTGCATAATGATTTATGATTATACAAAATCTTGAAACAAAAAAGTAGAAATAAAATTTGATATTACATTGATAATAATGATGTGAAATATTTTGCAATTCTATACGATGACTTTTTGCTATCATTCTAGCAACTTCTTAATTTCGCGCTCATAAAAAAGCAAAAAAAAAACTGAGACAAGTGCGATTTCAGGATATCATAATTAATATAATTCAAAGAAGAAATAATGTGAAAGAAAAGTTGATAAATCAGATTGGATTTGTATTGATTATATTAAAAGAAAGAAAATGATCGATAAATGATAATAATTGAAGTAAAATTACAATAATTTAAACTAAAAAAATGAAATTAAACATTCTTGATTTGTAAAATGCATTTCTTGCGTAAGATTCCCAACGATTAATTAAATTTCTCGAAGTCCTAGTGTCGAGACGTTTAAATATTCTAGAAGTAAGCACGAATCGACGGGAATTCTTTTCTCCGTTTTACAGAATACACGGAATTGCTTAATTCTCGTGTTAACATTATATAAATTCATTATCGACGTTGCGTTCAAGGAATTGGTAATTTTTCGTGTTTCTCCTCTAATGAATTATAGACATCAACTGCATTTTTTCCAATTCGAAAATCGCCTCAAAATTAAAATCGTTTTCTTTCATCGTCGTTTTGAATATTGGATACTTACGCAATGAAATATTTGTAATAAAGTGTCGAATCGATTGTATATTCATGAGCATCTCATTAGGTGGACGTCTAATTGCGATTTGATTTGACGCTCGAACAACGTGCTGTTGTTTTTTTCACTATCAAATGTTGTTTTCTTTTTGAATCTGTAAATTATGCATATTCATCGTAATAGGCTGTTTTTGTTTGTTTGTTTTGTTTTTTTTTTTATTATAGTGGACATCGTTTATATCTGCATATTTAATTGAGTCGAGTTTAATTAATTTAGAAAATAACGAACTGTTAAGTATCTTCAGAGACAAACTTAAATTGAATACTGATTACTAATTATAGTGTAAATTCCATATAATTTATATGTAGGAATTACGCTTAAACAGCGTGTCATAAAAGAAACGTTACTTTTCAATAAGTTTGAAATTATATATATTTTGTTCTTTTTATTTCTGTATATGTTTTTTTGTACGACTGATGCAATAAACATTATTATTATTATATTTTTCTTTTTGAATCGAAGGGACCCGATCACAACAAAACAAAGAGAATTTACAAAAAAGATGGTAAATTGGGTAGATCCCCAAAAAGGGCCACCAAATAATGTTACTTAAGAGATCTCAAACAGTACAAGGGTCCCAAAAAATGTTATCCAAAGGCACCCAAATAGTGTAAGTTGAGACCCACAAATAATATTAATCGAGGGTCCTTAAATTTAAAAGTTTTATTTACTCAATGCATTATTTACTATTCTTAATAATATAACTGGAATGTCTTCTTAATCCGATTTTCACTAAATTTTCTTATTTTTATAAGGAATTATCAATTTATTAATGACAAATTATGCGTTGAGGTATGAAATAATATATCTTTATTAGCATCGTTTTATTTATTGTCGAGATTGAAATTGATTGCAGGTGGACAATTGTAGGCGGCGTCTGATTTAGTTGTAGTTACAAAATATTGAATGAAATTGTTGAAAAATATGTTGATTCTACTGTGAAAATTGATAAATTATCCGTGGCACGATTGCGTGGAAGACAAACTGAGCAAAACGGACATAAATTAGAGAGGATTAGTATTGAAGCGTGGTAATCCTCGTGGGAGAGCATCTACACGAAACCTATTAATAATATTGGTGGAGTTGGGATTGCTCACCGATGTTAATGGCTGGTCCCAAGACGTTGACGTCGTCCAGAAGAGAGCAGTTCCATCTCCTATGCTGAAACTGGTGTCTGCACTCCAGGAGAGCCTGTTTAGCACCCACGGATACCGGAGTCATATGATCGGTATACAGTTGACACAATCTGCTTTGACCCACACTGAGTCCAGGAAGATTTTGGCAACCCGGCGCTTCCTCCCCTTTCAGAGCGTCGCTCGTCAGCATTCCCATCCTCCTGCAACAACAAGAATTACTTCAATTTCAACTATCCAAAACTTGGAGACAAACAAAGAAAGAGAAAGATCTGGTCCACATGTATTCATTTATAGTCTGGACCAGTTTTTTTTGTTGGTGCGACCGACTCGAACGTGCAGCGGCATTTTTCATGAAAATTCATAATTGCCTTTTTGTCGAGACCCGAACGAATGGAAATGTGAAAGCATCTGAAATGCATGAGACGTCCGTGTGTTTACTATTCATTCAATCGCTTTTATCGAGCGATTTCTTTCGTTTCTTGTTTTTTTTTAATACCCTCACGACATTCACTTTGCAAATTAATTGCAATTATCCAATCAAGTTTAATTATAAAATATTCGTATTATTTATGTTTTTAACGTAATGTTTCCACAATTTGCGTAAATTTTTGATAAATTTTAACAACAAATACCGGTAATATCTAATTTGGATAAAAGAGAAAACAAAACCAATAAAATTTCCACGTTCTCATAATGAAACTCACGAAAGTTGAAACAAAAAGATACTTTTCTTATGCATGGACAAAATGTACTAAAAATTCGAATAAATCTGAGTGATTTAAAACAAAAAACTGAAGTAATGGAACATGAAAATATGTTTGATTTACATAAAACTGGTTGGAATAAAATCAAGGTCTGCGTACGTCGAAGGAACTTAATTGATTATCCTGTATAGCTGATTCTTTACATGTAAAGGATCTTTGGCCCAGTGCATCCTGTGCAAACGCGTTTAGATTGAGTGTGGCAGGAAGAAGCAAGGTCGCAGGAATGTAAATATAGTACAAGAGCGCATCTTGCTCTTCATTTTAACGTTGTAAACGCATGCAAATATGTTGCAATACAAAATCTATATTATATTAATGATTGCAAATATTCAAGAACTTATACATATTAATCAGTTTTTAATTAGAATTTTAATTATTTAATTAATAAACGATTTAATCAATTAAAATTATATTGGGAATCACAAATTTCTTTTAAAATCATTAATAATTATAATCATATTTTGTATAGTCATTAACAAATTAGTGATTTAAGTTTAATCAATAGGTATTAAAGTAATAAAGTAATGATTAGGAATTAATAAAATGAGAATGAGAAGAAAGAGATGCGAGTGAATACAGCAAAAATAAACTATGGTTTAATAAAATCTGATTTGAGATTACAATCATTAAAGATGTATTGATGTATCCGAAGAATAATGGTAAATGTATCGAAAGCATCGAAACATATTATTAGCCACGAGCAAAGCTTGAGGCCAATCTTTTATTGATATTTAAATGGTAGAAAGCGGCCTTCGCCTTGAGTGAATGTATTGAACCACACGATTTACGATTGAACTATAAACCCAACAAACCGTTCTTTTGCAATCTCTTTTAGTTACTGCAAATATCAAATTTGTATTCAGCTATAACCATTTCATAATAATAAAAAATATTTACATTCTTGTTTCATGAAATGCATACAAATTTTATTTTTATAACAGGAAAATCATGCAAAATAATTTATTTATTAAGTTTCAGTTAATTTAAACAATAAAAACATTCCAACAATTATAGACTTTTCAGAAAATTTCGGTTAGAAATCACTGGGTAAACTAATTAAAATTATAATTACAGATACAAGTAGATAAAACGTAAATTTTTATATATAATAATTGATATTTCATAACATGAAGGGAAAGCTTAAACACGATTAATTGTCAGCAGTTTTAATGAAATGGAATAGATTGTAAATAATAATAATTGGCATACTTTTACTCGTGCACAAAGAATGCCGTTAAATAAGATCGTGTTATAAATGTTACATAATTTGAACAAAAACCAAGAGAAATTTCGATGTTATCATTACACGTTGATGCATAGAAGTTTGTGCATGTAACGAATAGGTTGTGAAAGTTGGGGTATGTTTTGGTAATTGCGTGTGTAAATCTGAATGAAGGTGAGTTAATCAGTTAATTAAAAATAATGAAACTGCTGAACACCTGTATCATATAAATCGGTTCGAGCAGAACTTGTAAGTAAGCTTATGTCGAAGAAAATAATAAGCGACGTTCGCAATTTCAGCAGTTATAAATATCGTTGATTTATTAGCGTCGCCATTAACGGTGAAATCGTTTTCTGCAATACATACGGATACAAAACCGAACGCAAAAGCTTTGTCCTTTCGTGTGTCTACTTTGCACCATCCACTAATATTCACACTTTTTGTTGTTGTTTCCACCGAATGAAATCATTACAGACACGCACGATTTCACAATCGACTTTCGAAATCACGAGCTCGGACAACGAATAGACTATTGCGCGTAGAGTGAGATGGAGGAAGGAAGAAATGACGTTTTTTTTTTTAAAGGATTTACGACCCAAAATTCGCTTCGCTCTTGGACGGCTTTCAATTCGAAATTGATGAACTATCAGTGAATTCGATTTGCACGGATCAGAGGAATTGCAGTTTGAGGATATAACAACAATAGCAAAGTATAGGATGGATGATGATGATGCGGGAACTGCGGTAGATCGGTGCATTCTAATTGTCTTTGCACGGCATGTGTTTAAACAGGAAACAAATCAACGAACTAATGGCTGTTATTACCAGAAGAAAGCTAATTTCATAATTTCGAAGCGCTTAAAAAGCAATTTCAGGCTTCCAACAACAACAAAAAACACGAAATTGAGCAAATCATCTTCAAATCTCTATGGTAGTTTTGAAGAATTTAAGTGGATCATTACTACCGTACATTTACATTAAGATTTATTTTTTTTAACTATTATCAAATTTTCTTCATGTTCCAAGAAATACTGAAATATTGTGAAATTTTCTTAAATCTAAAAAAAACACTTCCTTGTGGAATATAATTTCGATTTTCACAAATAGAATTTTCACAATTATTCCTTTTATCATTTGAAAGATATCAGTTTTAAGCAATTCAAGTTATGCATTGATTATGTAAATAATTAAATTTTGCTGAAGATTTTGTGATTTTTGAGCAGTGAAGTAAAGATTGTTCCGTATTTGGTTGGTGGACTTAGAGAAAAGGAAACATGATTAATTGTTACAAATTACACGTTTTGTGGTTTGGAAAAGGTAGACGGCCTTTTAAGTTACCGCTCGAATCCTTCGGTTATCTAGAAATTATGATAATCCAGCATCCTCGAATAGCTTATTAGAATCGGTTTAATTAAGAAATTAAACGGACACTTAGCAATGACGGCACGACCCCAACGCTAATCTCTTCCAATGGTAATTAGAGAAGATATCTGCATATTAAATGGAAAACCCTTTACCACTTTATCTCGCCCAATCCATTAGGACGTGTTTTTATTTTACTATTTGTCCGGTTGTTTTTAATCCTCGTTTTGTTATTTTATCGATTTCCTTTCGTACGAATCGAATTATATAATCTTGGCTATAGTTTATCTTCTCATATTAACATATGATTGAAATTCAAGACGTCACTTATCCTGTGTAGATACTGCTTAAATTTCGAAAACTTTTTGTTACATTTTTTATTAATCAATTGATATAAATGTAAATGTTTTGATTACAGCTTAAAAAGATTGAATCTTTTTTAATTTTTAGATTACTTTAAGTAAACTAATGTAAATACATCTAATCTAGTTGAAAACTGTTTGCAAATTTATCAACATCAAAGATGATTCAAAGTTTATGGATTGTCTCCTATTTAAATGCAGATAATCAAAGAACACACAAATTTATTTTGTGGTATAAATTTGGTAATATTTATTCTGAATACAATAAAATAGCTTCTGTATATTAAACCAATGAGAATAGTTGTAAAAACTCATAAAATTTGACTTTTCTTTTCGAACAAAGTAAATTACAACCAAGTAACAAAGTTTATTGAGTTTCTCTGAATTCGAAGGGAGATGGGCAATAAATTAAAAACTGCGTTGTTTCTCGGTTTCTTCGGACATCTACAATAATCCAAACCTGATTTACAACCTCCCAGCAACCGCGAAATGTATCTCGAAAACACCTTTGGCCCATTTACGACTACAACCCTAAAAAGACACTTAATATTCTTGTCCGTGTCGCATTTTCAAAAGAATCGTTATGAATGGACGATGGAACACACTAATGGATGTAGTGTGAGTTTGTTCTTTAATTTGTTTTTTTTTTCTTCTTCTTCATCTTGTACACCGACAATAAAATAATTCACACGAAGGTATTGCAACAGAGAGGCTCGAATATTTATGTTAATTTAATTATAGCCATTAGATCGGACGGCAGTAAAATTAAAGCCACGTTATAATTGAGAGGAATTTTGTAAGGCCGTATAAATAATAATAATAATAAAAAAAATCACTGGGTGTACGTACTCGTTTCTTATTGTACGCGGACATCTTACATGACAGTTCAATGGATGGTTAACAGTTGTCGTGGGAATTAAATCACGCCGACTGAGAGGCATTCGAATGGTCAACAATTAGATAGATTGTTTTGGTTGGAATTGTTGTTGTGTGTGAGAGAGAAAGAATTGTGTGTACGATTTTTGTACTCGGGTTTAATTTCTGTTAGTTTTGCAAATAATATTGTATATTTATAATTATTTAAATTAAACTTAAAGTTTTTACAGAAATAACTAAGAGTGTGTAAAAATTATGGAGTTTGTAAAATTTGTGGAGTTTATAGAGTTTGCAGAATTTGGAGAGTTTGTAGTGTTTGTAATTATGAAGAGTTTAGAGACTTTGTAGACTTTATAGAGTTTGTAGAAATTGCAGAAATTGGAGAGATTGCAGCATTTGGAAAGTTTGCAGAGATTGCAGAATTTGGAGATTATGTAGACTTTGTAGAGTTTGCATATATTTCAGAAATTGTAGATATTGCAAAATTTGGAGAGTTTGTAAAGTTTTCAGATATTGCTGAATTTAGAAAGTTAGTAGTGATTGAAAAATTTGGAGAGCATGTCAAGTTTTCAGATAATGTAGAATTTATAGTTTGTAGAGATTGCAGAATTTGTAGAGTTTATAAAGTTTGCAGAATTTGGAGAGTATGTAGATATTGTAGATTTTGAAGAGTTTGTAAAGATTACAAAAGGCTTTCTAGATTTTGAAGATATTGCAGAATTTGCAGAGTGTTAAGAGTTGGTAGATTTTGCAAAATATGTAGATTTTGCCGAGTTTTAGATTTATTTTAATTAAACTTAATAGACGGGAATTCTTCAGATAATGGTTGGTTTCAATAAATATCCCGCACTGTTTGAAACCGGACTAATCGAGGACTTTAAAATCGTATAAAAATAATCAGTAAAAATAAAAATAATCAATAAAAATAATCAATAAAAAAAATAAACTTTCTAGAGTTTGAATAAATTGTAAAATTTGTAGAGTTTGTAAAGTTTTAGTTGTTGCAGAATGTAGAGAGTTTATAGAGTTTGTAGAAATTGGAGAGATTGCAGAATTTGGAGACTTGGTAAAGTTTGCAGATATTCCAGACTATATAGTTTGTAGAGATTGCAGAGTTTGTAGACTTTATAGAGTTTGCAGAATTGGAAGAGTTTGTAGATATTGTAGAATTTGAAGAGTTTGCAGAATTTTGATAGTTTACAGAGATTACAAAAATTAAACTTTTTAGAGTTTGAATACATTGCAAAATTTGGAGAGTTTGTAAAGTTTGCAGTTGTTGAAAAATGTAGAGAGTTTATAGAGTTTGTGGAAATTGGAGAGTGTGTAGAGTTTACAGATATTGTAGAATTTGAAGAGTTTGTAAAGATTACAAAAGGCTTTCTAGATTTTGAAGATATTGCAGAATTTGGAGAGTTTGTAGAGTGTGAAGAGTAGATTTTGCAAAATATGTAGATTTTGCCGAGTTTTAGATTTTTTTTAGATTTATTTTAATTAAACTTAATAGACGGGAATTCTTCAGATAATGGTTGGTTTCAATAAATATCCCGCACTGTTTGAAACCGGACTAATCGATGACTTTAAAATCGTATAAAAATAATCAGTAGAGATTAAAAAAAAATAAACTTTCTAGAGTTTGAATAAATTGTAAAATTTGTAGAGTTTGTAAAGTTTTAGTTGTTGCAGAATGTAGAGAGTTTATAGAGTTTGTAGAAATTGGAGAGATTGCAGAATTTGGAGACTTGGTAAAGTTTGCAGATATTCCAGACTATATAGTTTGTAGAGATTGCAGAGTTTGTAGACTTTATAGAGTTTGCAGAATTGGAAGAGTTTGTAGATATTGTAGAATTTGAAGAGTTTGCAGAATTTTGATAAAATTTCGAGAGTTTGTAAAGTTTGTAGAAATTGGACAGAATTTATAGACTTTCTAAATTTTTAGAATTTGTATAATTTGATATTTCAGAATTTGTAGAGTGTGTATAGTTGGTAGATTTTGCAAAATATGTAGATTTTGCTGAGTTTTAGACGGGAAGTATAGACGTGAATTATTCAGTTAATGGTTGGTTCCACCAAATATCCCGCACTGTTTGAAACCGGACTAATCGAGGACTTTAAAACAGCATAAAAATAAACAGTACAATTTGAAGAGATATAACTATACAGATAAAATAATAAATGCTATGAATCCGTACTGATCGAAGCTGTACTTATTAATTATTTACCATTTTCAAGACTTAAGTAAAATAAATCATTAAGAACAAAGCGTGCGTCATGTGAACGTTTACAGCTCCTTGAGAAACGAGTGGGCAAGTATGTATTTACATTACAATTAGTTTTTCATACCGGGTGATAAACGCTGATGGTCTCCGAATAATTAATGGTCTCGTTTAATTGCTGTTAATTATCTTTGCAATTATTGAATTCAGCGCACACAACTGACGTTGTGAAATTTCGAATAAATTGAAAACGCAATAAATCAGAACGCTAAACAGCAAGCTAATAAATTAAGCGAACTTCTTGCATCTCGTTAAGCTATTATAAAGACGATCCGAAGAATTATGACGAATGTGTGTTTTGTATGTATATTAGAAGAAACGATGCATTCGAACGAACACTTTTTGTACACTTTGTTGCGGGAAGAGTATTAAAATATTGCACTCGAGTCATTGCTGAGCCGATGCCGATATCTGCGCTCCGATCAATGAATGATGACTGGAGATATGTGAATTATAGTCATCATGGTAGGAGAGCCATCCTGTTCCAACCTCCGTACACCGACTCTTCCTCTCTGCAACACGCCACGCAATAAAACCTTACGATGCGTCGTGATTCCATTCCGTTCCAAATCTCGTGACTATTAGCATCAATTGAGTCCATTTCATACTGTGTGTGATTGCGTTTTGGTGCTGGGTATTCTCTTAAGGAGGAACTGGCCATCAACTACCTCAGTTCCCAGATGCCGGGGGGGCGCTGCATTAATTTGAATATGTAACCATAGCCGAGGCACGGCTTTCATTACAAAAGTAAAAAGGTGTTACCGATGCCCAAGGAGCGTGCAAGGATCTCCGTGTTCGGTGCATAATTCAAGTTGAAAGGTCATCGACGAGGAAGTTTTTCCGTGGAGAAAGAAATTCTTTAATGCCAAATGGTATTGTAATTATTACCGCAATTGTTCGAGAACCCCTGCAGCTACGATTTTCCGTTTCATAGATTGAGATTGAGAATGGGGAAGGAAAAGAGAACATATTTAGTGTTTGGCTTCCAAAAGCTGGAATTTATAATTCGTTTCGTCGCGCTAATGACGATTAAACACACTAAACGTTTTCTGTTTATCCAATTTAAACGCACCGATATTATCTCCGACTCGGACCGGATTTAAATAAATTTCTAATAATATTTAATTTCCAGTCGAATGTACATATTTTCCACTCACATAAATTACTATACTTTATTCCACCAATTACTTATCCATCCTGATTTCTTAATATTCCGTGATTTATTACATTTGAGATGCATAATTCTCAATGTTGTGAAATTACAATTTATCTTAGCTTTTGCTAAGAAATAACATTTAAATTAATTTTATGATATAAAATTGGTATTAAATATAAAACCTTGAACTACATGAACACGTATTTTTATTGGATTGGATAGTGAAAAGTAAAAGAGAACGAACAGTTCGGTATTGAATTCATTGATTAATTTTATATGATTAAATATTTGAAAAGAGGATAACGGAATTTTAAAATATCTACAAATAAATAAACTGGTTTTACACGAAAAGAAAGGAGATCGAATTGAAAAATATTTGTAAATATTGAGTCAATAATATATTGTGAAAACTTGTAAAACTTGTAAAACTTGTAAAACTTGTAAAACTTGTAAAACTTGTAAAACTTGTAAAACTTGTAAAACTTGTAAAACAACAAAAATAACGAATTAATTAAACAGAAAAGCTATGGTAGTTAATTTGGACAAATTTTTAAATAAATTATTTACAAATTAATTATTGAAAATCTTGATAATTGGAAATATTGACTTAATATTGGATAAAGATTTGAATAATCAAGTAAACTAAGAAGATATGTGAATCTAATATAATCTAGTAAAGCAAGAAAACAAAAATATCTCATATAAAACTAATTTTAATGTTACATAATTTATAAATAGATTTCTTAGAAAACGGACATTAAAAGAGTAAAAATTGCATAGAGGAAGACATTTATACTTACAGCCATGATCCAGCAGGCGATGATCTTCTCGCGGCTTCCGTAACGGCCAACAGTAGCGTTATGAACAAGTTGAAGAACTGCCTCTTTCCCAGAAACGGTGGTCCTACCAACTTATTTTGCGCCATCTGAAAACCAAGTTTTACAAGTTACTCTCATCACTACACAAACTCGCACGTTTCGAATCGAAACGAAACGAAACAAAAACATTCACAATCCCAATAACTTAAACGAATGATTACAATATATTATACAGCTTTAAATTTTTTCCTTCCGCCCGGATAATTAACTTCGAAGTCGTATCATTTGTAACAATCGTTCGGAATGATTAACGGATCGTTGATTGCGTTTCGTCCACACCGCCGATTACCTAATTAAATTTAATTGCGCGCGAGCGGAGGAGATAAATACGCGCGATGGAAAATTAATAAAAGATTAACTTTCAATTTAATTAGTTGGAGAAAAAACGAGTCAAAAGTAATCGTTGAAAAAAAAATAAAAAAATAATCGTAACGATAATGGCGATAAATCGGGACTCGTTTTTGCATAAAATCTATATTTAAACATTTTATGGTTCGCCGAGGTATGTTCCTTCCTTTATTGCTAATTAAAGCTATTTCGTTCGCATGTTAAAATCGCGCCATGAAAATGTTGAATCTAAATCAATCGTTTTTTTTTATTGTAATTTAACAATTTTTTTCTTTCATCTTGCACTAAAACACTTAAATTTAATTACTTCCGAATCTAAGGGTATTCAACTTTCTATTGGAAACAAAAATCGTGATTTTGCAAACGGTCTGTTATTATTGCTGTTCCCCAGTTTGATTGAAGCCATTTCCGCTTTACCTGCAATTATCTTTTCATTCTTCATTCAAACTTGATAGGTTCTGCTGACGGTTCGAGGCCGAAGCCCACCTCTACGAAGTCCTTCATTTACCTCAGATTCCACATCAACATTCGTTTTTTATTTTACCACAAACAAACAATTAACTTCAAAGTAACGTTTACAAATCACATACATTTTAACGAATCCATTATGAACAAAACGATTCCTTTTTCCCTGAGGAAACGGAATTCTTTCACAGTAAATTAATATCTTTATTAACGTCGATATGCCTACGTTCGTTTCGTGTTTTCACAATTCTTTTTGATTCCGTCTCGAAGAAAGTCCGAGGATGAACATAAAGTGCACGAACTACGCCTACCGAGAACTAATCTTGGAAGTTAATGCACGTTAATGAGCGACTAAATCAACGAGATAAGCTTAAGCATGTGGATTAAATATATTCCGGCCGACGCGAATTTAGTATACGAGTCTGGATGTACGCATCAATTTAACGATTCCAATGGGGGAAAAACCACCTTCGTTCTATCCATAAATTTAACGGCATTACTTTTTTTTCTTTTGATTATGTTTCGTTGTATCTTTGCGAAGGCGCGTTAATTTATGGTCGCTGATACTTTCAATTAATGATATTTTACACAATTTATACGATTAGTCCAACACTTGAAAACTAAATTGTAATATATCAATGATAGAAATTATCCAAAGATTTCGGTTAATGAAATACGAGTATTTATTAAATATTTCTATACGTTAAAAGTACGTTAATTCATGTACGTTAACTGAACTTAATACAAGATTTACATCACAGAAAATGAAACCTTCAGATTTGAATAAACAATTTCATTTTTTATTACAAACGAATATACGTTATGATATAAATTGTAGAGAGAGAAATCGATTCAATTTTAAGTATGAATCTATTTCTGTGTACATTTTGTGTTAATTTAAAGTACGTTCGTGCGAACTAAAAATATATCTCAAATGCATTCATATGGACATTTTCTATACGTTAAAAGTACGTTAACGGTACTTGATATAATCTTTAAAATATAAAAATTGAAACCTTAAGATTTGATTAAGTAATTTCATTTCTTTTTTTGTAATAATTACCAATGAATAGATGTTATGACATAAATTCTAGAGTAATCGATTCAATTTTAAATATGAATCTATAACTAATCATGATTACTGCATTTCCGTTTCAGAGTGTGCAGAAACTTCGATGTAAATACCAATGTTCTATTAACAGTTGATGCGTGTGTATGCATGTGATTAGATTTCAGGTTTTGGATTGATGAGGAAAGGCGTTGTCAGCGGATAATTTTCAAAGTACGTTAATTATTGGTATGAATCAGATGGACGGATTGGGATTATGTTAAACGGACGTCGCGAATTTTTCGCGATATTTAATCATCATTATTACGCGAATCGTAATAAATCCTTCATTTACGTTAACTGTACGTAACGATTTGAATGGAGGCATGCAGGAAGAGCAATGCAAATAACCGTTTGAACTTTAGTTCACTTAATTCCCATATAATACTCTGACTGAGCAAGAAACAAATAATAAAAGAACAAAAACAAGAAAGAAAAAATAAGAAAGAGGCAAAACGAGAGACATTGTTCTCTAAGGGGAATCGCGAACGTACGGCGACTCTGAAATCTGGTTGCGCTTATTGCTCCAAGGAAATTCATCGCTCAACCGAGAGAAAGAGAAAAACCGATGAGGAACTTTCCTCGTTCCGCGAAAATCCGGTTCTCTCTCGTCGTGCGCGGAAAACACGTGTTAATTTAATTGGACCATTCTTTCACGGCGTTTCCCATCATTTTCCAGTACTCGGAACAAATACTTTCAGATAAAATAAGAGAAAAAATACAATAATATTGTGTACAGTTTGTTTTCTTTTTTTTGTTGTTGTTTGCTTTCAGTTGAAACTATCATTAAATTTAGAAAACTTTAGTATTAATATTTCGTATCTTATTGGTAATTATTAAAGTAAACTAACAGTACGGATTACGAACAAATCGGACATCGAAAGCTTTCGTTCAAGATTTTTTTTTTGTTCGCACAAAGTACATATGTTCGTTTAAATCGACAGATTTAAGGTACTTTTTCAGAGCATACACTAGTTGGTATCTTTAACAATCACTTCTATATAAATAAGTGAAGTTTAAACTTACATTTGTTATGAATGAAATGTTTGTAAATATATATTTTTGTATATCATTTTGTTGAATTGTCAAAGATGTCAATAATGACAGTTCAAATGTCAAATTATTTTCTTTCTAACTATATTGATTTTATTTCTTAAAACAAATATTTATAATTAGAAGTCTATACAAATTTTGTTTATTTTTTGATAATAATTTTATATAACTAAGATAAGTTAAAGCTTACATTTGTTGAAATGTGTGTAAATATATATTTTTGTATATCATTTTGTTGAATTGTCAAAGATGTCAATAAAGTCAGTTCAAATGTCAAATTATTTTCTTTCTAAGTTTATTCATTTTCTTTCTTAAAACAAATATTTAGCATTAGAAGTCTATAGAAATTTAGTTTATTTCTTGATAATACTTTTATATAACTAAGTGAAGTTAAAGCTTACATTTGTTATGAATGAAATGTGTGTAAATATATATTGTTGTATATCATTTTGTTGAATTGTCAAAGATGTCAATAATGACAGTTCAAATGTCAAATTATTTTCTTTTTAAGTTTATTCATTTTCTTTCTTAAAACAAATATTTAGGATTAGAAGTCTATAGAAATTTAGTTTACTTTTTGATAATACTTTTATATAAATAAGTGAAGTTAAAGCTTACATTTGTTAGGAATGAAATGTTTGTAAATATATATTTTTGTATATCACTTTGTTGAATTGTCAAAGATGTCAATAATCACAGTTCACATGTCAAATTATTTTCTTTCTAAGTATATTGATTTTCTTTCTTAAAACAAATAATTAGAAGTCTAAACAAATAGAGTTTATTTTTTGATAATAATTTTATATAACTAAGTGAAGTTAAAGCTTACATTTGTTATGAATGAAATGTGTGTAAATATATATTTTTGTATATCATTTTGTTGAATTGTCAAAGATGTCAATAATGACAGTTCAAATGTCAAATTATTTTCTTTCTAAGTTTATTGATTTTCTTTCTTAAAACAAATATTTATAATTAGAAGTCTATACAAATTTAGTTTATTTTTTGATAATACTGAACTTATCAAAGTTTTAACAAAACATCTTAAAATTTCTACAAATTATTTAAGCGATAAGCTTTACATGCATTCATCTTAGTCCTTAGTACTCGACGTTCATACGAACGTACACAAATTTCAAACATTTTCTAAATTAAAAATTGTATATATACTACATCGTTCTAAAAACAGTTTCTTGCATTTTGATTAAATTTTATTTCTTTTTATTAGCGACCGATCAGAATTAACTGGACTTTTCAAATATGCTAATTATCTGTTTATCAAGGTACAAAAAAAAATAAGTATTTAGGATGCTGTTAATTAGGATGATTTATGTCAGTGCGTGGTTGTGCTATGTGTGTCAAAACGTACGAGAAGAACACTTAAAATCGTATCAAATACGTCCGGACTTTAAAGTATCTTCGTATCTCGGTAGCGATATTTAAATCTTGCGGCACGCAGATATATAAAGAATCCTCACTTCTTCTTCATCGTCGACTTCTTTCTTTTCATTTTTTATTTTTTTTTTCTCGATCTAAATTTAATCTTAATTTATTTAAATGAAGACCGATTGCGCCCCACGGCTTCTCCGTCCGAACTGGATTTATGTCCTACCATTAGATTCGATTGGAATCAATGCACATAACTATTTACTTCTCTCGCCTTCATTTCCTTCTCTTCTTTTTTTTTATTCTCTTTCACTTTTTAAATATCGGCCCCCCTTTGATATCGTAAATCGCAGAAACAACAGCTTTTGTTATTCTATTCGCTTCACGCCAATTCGATCACATTACTTGACAAAAGCCAACCTTTTGTAAACACCTTCCAATCACGTTCGCATTTTATATTGTTATTTTTCATTTCGCACAAAGGTCGAACAATGCACTTTATCCTATTATTTTGCACCTCTCACATTCGTTTCTTTGTCAATCTTTACAAAAAAAAAATACAATAAATTATTCTGAAAATAATCTATTGCCCTTTGTACATTATTAAGTATCATCATAGCATATCATAATTGTACGGAAATTACACAATTTAATGAATATCAACTACTCAAAAAATATTTACAATTACTTTCACTTTTCTAAAAGTTTAATATTAAAAATAATCTACTTTTTAAGAAACACATATTTTCTATATTCTTTAATTATTTTAACAAAATTCTTTTCAATTTTTAATAAATAGTTTTATAAATTTTCGATTTGGTTTACAATTTCTCAAAGAAAACATTATTACATGCCAATTATCTCTTCTGACAATGATGTTTTTCAGTATTTACTTCTCCAAATACTTTTTTTATTTAAAAAGCCAACTTGATCTACCGAGACCAATCAATTTGATTGGTTGAAAACTAATCAATGTATATTCTCTTAAAATTAGAGAATCGATACAAAAGAAGTGAGAATTGAGTTTCGTTAATATTTATGAAATAAATAGGGTTAATTTTAAACATACATGATTGGAAACAAAGATGCATAGCGGGAATTTACATTGTTATTACATCTTTTAGTTCAGTGATACAGGACAGTCTTATAAGTCCAGATGAGTGCACTAAATTATAGAAATTCCATAATAATGCCAAGGAAATAAAAGTTATTATAAAAATAAATAACACAGACGAAAAGTGTTCCTAATAAGCTATGTAACATATTATTAAACAACCGATAAATATGAGTCTTCATACACGAATAGCGAAGACAAAATTATTTTGATTAATGGTAGAATATAAGATTTTTATCAAGTTTCGAATGATTTGGAAAACCAACGAATAGAAACTACTGGTACTACCAATAAATCGGATTTGGATAAAATAAAAGAAGCTTTCGAACACGGCACGTTATATTTTTGGAAAGTCTCAGATTCTAAAGAATATGATAAACAATTTATTATATTAAAGGTAAAGTAAAGACTTCATTTCTTCTGGTCAAGGAAATACAGAAAACACATTAACAAATATAATTTCAGATTCAAAAAATATTAAGGAAGTAACTGTAAACAGAACAAAAGTTCGAAATATAAATAATATGCGTATATTTAAGAACTTAATAATTTGTAAGAAATTTAGTAAACACAATAGGATATCTTATTTAGAAATCATGTTTATGTACGTTTATATACATATTCATGCATGAAATTATATAATTATCGTAAATTTCTTCATTTTCTTTTATGTTCATAATAGATATAAATAAATGTATTTTGTAAATTTACGAAAGTTTTTATAATTTATTCTTTATTTCAGTACCATATTTAGGTATCATTTTGACCCAAGTTTTGGTACTATTAAGAAGTACATCAAACTTCAATACCTTTTGTATTTTTTTTGTATATTTAACGAAAATAAAGTTTCTTTTTACTATTTTACTTCTAATATTTAATAGTTACTTTAAGTAATAGTTTCATTGATATATAAAGCAAATTTACAAAATTAAAAAAAAAAACAAATATGTCTGATGATATTAAATAATTTCCCTACTTTATTTTATTGAATTCGAATGTGAAATTTGATTATAAAGGTAAAAAAGCCATTAGAGAAAGTCTGGTGTCTCTCGCTCACTAAGAAACGACTCATTGTTTTAGCCAGAACTTAAAATGGGTAACGACCTAATGAGAAAGTTTAAATTGTACTTACAATAATTTAATTTATTGGAGCTCACCGTTATGAAACGCAAACTCGTTACACATGTTGCAAACCGATAAAACGTGCAATTAATTATAATTTACAAGCGGCAAAGATAAATCAACAGTACGATGCAAACAGGCAACCGAAAAAATATAATATTCATTTCTTATAATTATCTTTTTTTTTTAATTTCGTCAGTTAATTTCATCAATTCTGATTTGCATTGATTTTTTCGGTTATAATTATTACAATATTTCAATATTAAAAATGATTGATACAGATGATTTTGATTTATTTGTATACAAAATCAACGTTTTTGGGTCAAAGAGCCACTTGCCTGTAAAATAAAGTTTAAGGAGCCGCACGTAGCATTACAATCACTATTTTTTACTAATAAAATGAATTTACCACTACTGCGAAAGCTGGGAGCCGCAAATTCTTAATGAAAGAGCCACATGCGCCTCCGAAATCAGCTTTTGTCCAACGATAAGGGCAATACACTTCCTTGAGGAACACCAACAAAAATCCTATTAATTCAAGCACGAGTTTTACACGTACAGAATAGTTGCAAACAACGCCTACTATGAGAATAATAAATGTCAATTGAGAAGTAATGAATCAGGGAAGTGTGCGAATGTTCTCTCAATATTTAGTGAACGTGTATACATACACAAACGGCCTTTTAACGTCACCATTTACGCATCTCTTGATTGCTTCAATTGCGACACTTAATCTTTACAACTCAATTTGAACTGACGTAATAAAATTACTGCACATTTGTTTTTTTTTCAGTTCGTTCTTTTCATTATTTCAAGTCATCTACATCTTCATTTGCAAACTCTTATTCCACAGTTACTGATCGTAAAACGCTTTAATCTGCATACATTGGACGTTTCAAGAATTGACTATTTCCATGTACATTTCTTTTTTTGGTGATTAAAACAGGTTTTTTATTTGGTTAAAGTGTTTCCAACTTCTAATGAGTATAGATAAAACAGTCAAGTATAAAATAAACTTTTATCTTATATTACGAAGTTCTTGTGTTTTTAATGAATTAGTTTATAACTTTATAACTATATAAAAATATGGTTATTAATACAATACATTCATGTATAAACTATTAAAATGTTATAATTAATATCGTAAATTTTGCATTCTAATTTATCAAGTCATTTCTTAACATTTTCTTAACAGTAATTGGTGAAATTTCATGTAAAAAATGACAACATTTTAGAATAGAATCTACCAAAAATATATTATATAAATAAACTATATTTAATGAAAATTTACTTTCTTAAAATTAGATTTATTTAGTAAACTAGTATGATTAATGTTAATTAATGTCTTTTGAAAAGTTTCCTACAATTATCAACATAAACATTGATTAATTACTTTGTTGCAAAATTTCATAATAAAGTAAAAAATAGCGATAATAAATCTCTGACTTTCTTTCCTTATATAAGAAAAGATACGCATATTAATTATGCTTTAATTGTGAAGGAAGAAGCAATTCAAAATATTCGCATTGTATTACAAAATTGTAGAAACGTCGTATACGAATTCAACTCTAATTAATCATCCTTTCATAGCACCGCCACTCCACTGTGGAACCAAAAGTACGGTTCTATTCTGCAATGCGAGGATGATTAATTAAACGCGGAATAAATTAGTGGAAAAAGCATTCGCATCGCAACATCAGAATTTTACCAAAAAAAAAAATGGACAATTAATTAATCATTTTGTCTTTTTACCCTACAGTCACGTTCTCGCTTTCATTACGCAATTTTGTTCTTCGTTTAAGAAAAGTTTATTGCGTCACTGCTTAAGTTCAAATAATAAGAAAAATGTAATTTAACTTTTAGTTTGAATTGAAATGTTGGATAATTTAAGATTTGTTCTGACTTGAAATGAATTGAATAACTTGAATACTGGAAAAATTGATAATTTAACAATTTTTTGTACTTGAGAATATGGACAATTAAACTCAACTTATAACTGGAGAAAATAAATAATTTACGACTTTTTTTTATAATTTAAGTCAATTTTTGACTTGAGAAAATTGATAATTTAAAACCATTTCTTTACTTGAAAAATTGATAATTTTACCATTTATTTGTACTTTTCTTGACTCCAAAAAGAAATAGATAAATAGTTGGTAACTCGAGAAGGTGGATAATTTAACTCTTTTTATTTTCTGGAAAAAATGAATAATTTCAGTATTATTTGACTTGATAAAATAGACAATTTAATTCATTATTTTACTTGAGAAGATGAATACATTATTTCTTTTGGTATCTCAAGGAGATGAATAATTTAACTCTTTCTTTGTCCTAAGAAACTTGACAATTTAACTCTTTTTTACTTAAATAAGTGGATAATTGAACTCATTTTTTACTTGAGATGATGGACAATTAAACTCAATTTATGACTAGAGAAAATAGATAGTTTCTAGCCATTAGATAAAATCAAGTCATATCGATAATTTAACTATTTTTTGACTGGAAAGAAATGAAAAATTTCACTATTATTTGACTTAAGAAAAATGGATAACCATTTCTTTGTACTTTTCTTAACTGAAAAAAGAAATAGATAATTTTACTGGTAACTCGGGAAGATGGACAATTTAACTGATTATTTTACTTGGAAAGATGGATACATTCATTCTTTTGGTGTTTCAAGAAGATGTAAAATTTAACTCTTTTTTGAATTGATAATTTAACTCTATTCTTTACTTGAAAAATGGATTATTTAACCATTTATTTGTAGTTTTCTTGACTGGAAAACGAAATATATAAATAAAGAACTGATAACTCGAAAAGATGAATAATTTAAGTCGGTTTTTAACTGAAAAACATGGATAATTTCACTATTATTTGATTGAAAAAAATGGATATTTTAACTCATTATTTGACTTGAGAAGATCGATAAATTAACTCTTTCTTTGAAGAAAATTGATAATTTAATTATTTTTTTACTTGAATAAGTAGATAATTTAACTCATTTTTTACTTGAGATGATGGACAATTAAACTCAATTTATGACTAGAGAAAATAGATAGTTTCTAGCCATTAGATAAAATCAAGTCATATCGATAATTTAACTATTTTTTGACTGGAAAGAAATGATAAATTTCACTATTATTTGACTTAAGAAAAATGGGTAACCATTTCTTTGTACTTTTCTTAACTGAAAAAAGAAATAGATAATTTTACTGGTAACTCGGGAAGATGGACAATTTAACTGATTATTTTACTTGGAAAGATGGATACATTCATTCTTTTGGTGTTTCAAGAAGATGTAAAATTTAACTCTTTTTTTGAATTGATAATTTAATTCCTTTCTTTACTTGAAAAATGGATTATTTAACCATTTATTTGTAGTTTTCTTGACTGGAAAACGAAATAGATAAATAAAGAACTGATAACTCGAAAAGATGAATAATTTAAGTCGGTTTTTAACTGAAAAACATGGATAATTTCACTATTATTTGATTGAAAAAATGGATATTTAACTCATTATTTGACTTGAGAAGATCGATAAATTAACTCTTTCTTTGAAGAAAATTGATAATTTAATTATTTTTTTACTTAAACAAGTAGATAATTTAACTCATTTTTTACTTGAGATGATGGACAATTAAACTCAATTTATGACTAGAGAAAATAGATAATTTCTAGCCATTAGATAAAATCTAGTCATATCGATAATTTAACTCTTTTTTGACTGGAAAGAAATGAAAAATTTTACTATTACTTGACTTAAGAAAAAAGGATTACCATTTCTTTGTACTTTTCTTAAATGAAAAAAGAAATAGATCTCAAGAAGATGTAAAATTTAACACTTTTTTTGAATTCATAATTTTACTCCTTACTTTACTTGAAAAATGGATTATTTAACCATTTCTTTATAGTTTTCTTGACTGGAAAAAGAAATAGATAAAAAAAAACATGGATAATTTCACTATTGTTTGAATTAAGAAAATGGATAATTTAACTCATTATTTTACTTGAGAAGATGAATAAATTAATTCTTTTGGTGTCTTAAGAATATGGATAATTTAACTCTTATTTTTGACTAAAGAAGTTGTATTATTTTACTTGAAAAGTGAAATATTTAACTATGATCTAAAAACTTAGATAATTTAACTTCCATTTAACTTGATTTGAAAATACAGTTAATTTATTGACTTCTCCTTTGTAAAAATCATCTATATAAAACCAGAACTAGTTTTGTCAGCTAATCTCGTGTCGATCCTTATCAAATCAGGCTAGACACGTGAATGCCCTTTTATACTTTCGTTTCGCTCGGACAGAGAGAAAGAAATCTGAATTATAATTGGCTTTCATCGATGAGAAATTGTACAAAAAAAAGGACAAAATTGTGTCAAAATAGAGGAAGAATTGCAGGTGGAACGACTCACTTCACGCATCCTCGGATTTATATTAAGGTCATTTAGTTTCTTCTGTATTGTGGAAAGGCGAGAATTGTTTTATATTAAATAGTAAAACTCGGAGGAAGTGAACGCATTCTCTTTACGATTATGAAAATCATCAATTTATTTATTACATGATTTTCTCTGCATTATTTTCAATTCATTTTATCTACAAACTATTGCCAATTACGGTTTCAGTTTTGCAGAAATTTTTATTTTATTGTGTTTATAGAGTCGTAAAATCGCTCGAAACAGTTCGAATGCGTTTCGTAAATGGAAATTTAATATCGTGTGCATTTTAGTTGCAATAATAATGCATGAAACGATCTAATTAATTTACTGATTTATAAGAATTACAAACATTTAAAGTTCACTACTTATGCGAGTTAAAAACTGTAAACTTTACTTACATGTTACTATATAATTAAAAGTTATCTCCATTTATTACTATTTGTACATACTGAAATTTACATATATAAAGTTTTAAGTAAAGTCGTTGCAAAAGACAATTATTTAAAATATTTGTTTCAAATAACATCAAGAAATCAAAAAAGTGTTTTAAAATCTATTTATTTATGGTTTTTCAATATTTACAGTTAACAAAATAGAATTCAAAGTTTCTTTTCATTTGTTAATTGAAGTTTTTTTCAAGTTTTCATTTAGTAATTTGGATTTATTAATTTATACCAAAATTTACAGCTATATGAAAGTTTTTGCAGTGAAATAAATACAATAGAGACTAAAGATTTTGTTATAAATTTCATAACATTTTCATGTACAAAAATAGAATTAAAAGTTTGCTTTCATTTGTTAATTGAAGTTTTCATCGAATAATTTGGATTTATTTATTTATACGAAAATTTACAAATTTATGAAAGTTTTTGAAGTAAAATAAATACAAATAGTAAAAATCATTTTAAAAGCATTTCTTTAATGAAATATAATTTTAAAAGTTATTTTTTTACTATTCAAATAGAGTTAGAGTACAAAGCTTGTATACCAAATTTTATAATATATTCATGTTCAAAATATATAATTTAAAGTTTGTTTTCATTTAAGAATTTGAGTTTTTTTAAGATTTCATCATTTAATTATGTTTATTTATACTAAAAATGTATAAATTTACTGCTTAATGAAAGTTATTTAGAGACTAAAGATTGTGTTATAAATTTCATAATATTTTCATGTACAAAAATAGAATTCAAAGTTTGCTTTCATTTCTTAATTGAAGTTTCATCGAATAATTTAGATTTATTTATTTATACGATAATTTACAAATTTATGAAAATTTTTGCAGTGAAATAAATACAAATAGTGAAAATGATTTTAAAAGTTATTTTTTTAACTATTTAATTAGATTTAGAGATCAAAGCTTATGTTCTAAATTTCATAATATTTTCATGTACAAAAAATATAATTTAAAGTTTGTTTTCATTTAAGATTTTAAGTTTTTTTTTAATATTTCATCAACTGCTTTATGAAAGTTATTTAGAGATTAAAGCTTGTGTCCTAAATTTCATAATATTTTGATGTTTTAAAATATAATTTGTTTTCATTTATTGTTATTTTTTGGAAGCTTTTTTTAAATAATTATGTAAACTACAGCATATTAAGATGCATCGATAGCCCTTTGGCCAGCCTATTGATATATATTTTTATTATATGTTAACATTTATTTATGTATAAATTGTACTTTTTTTTTCTTCTTCTTATGTATTAATGTTTGGCCAATAAATTATTATTATTATTAAGATGCATTTTTATAGACTTTATTGAAGTGAATTGTGATGGACTTACATTTTTTTGTGTGCGTATATAAATAATTTACATATCCTTCGTGAAGGAAAGGTTTGTGGATCTCAATTAATCCCAGACTTCGGATTTATTGGCACGGAATGCGTAGAGAGATGAAAGGGAAACCCGAGGAGGCGACGACACTCGCGATACACGAGATCCACGTAGTGGACGAGGGTTGTTTATGCTTTCGGTTTATCTTTTCGATGGTCGTGCGAGACTATCAGACCATCAACATCCGAATCGTAGAGAGGAAGACGTGGACATCGCGCCGCGATCGCGTTTCATCAAACACGGATGCTGCTGCTGCTGTTGCTGTCGATGAACGTGTGTATCATCTGCAAGAACGAAACGGCGGCCGGTCCAGAGACGCGCGGTGAACCAATGGACGGCATGCAAAGAACTGAACTGACTCCGGTTCGGCTGGAGGAGGAGGATAGAGACCAGAAGAGAAGAGATTCCGTCTGCATGCGTCGCTTTTTACCGCGTTCTCGTACCGCTTCGGTCCATTGTTACATACACACACACACACACAACACAACCGATCCCGAATTGCCTTGCATTTGCCATCAATGGTGAACGAATTCACCCCATCTTCTTCACCTGGTCCACAGGATGCTCACCTCGATGCCACCCTTCCTCCTCGGTAATTAACCGTACCTTTCATTATGACAAACCGTCTTTGTCCTCTCCTGATATTCCGAGTCTACCAAAGAATTTTGTTCCACCCCATCCACCGCAACAACAATAAAAAGAAAGAAATAAACAAAACGAAATGAACAACGAATTCCTTTTCACCTAATCCAATTAGGCATTAATGGATTTGTCGTGTCCCACCGTTGATATCAACGGCGGCGGATCAAAGGCACCATTGTTATACCAGGTGTCAATGTTTTATGCCAAAAATACTACAGAAGTCATCTACATACATATACAAATAAATAAACTCATCTAAATCACAGTTACCGCAATAATTCTAATACTTAACTGCTCTTTATTGAAACTTTCTACCTGCGTTTAGTTACATTATTAATAAGAAAAGTGAATCAATATAATGTATCCGTTTTTATTGACATAACAATTGTATTGAGTTATGCGGAAAGTTCGTGCTATTTTTTTACAAAAATTGAAAATTTAAACTGTTTGACCTTTCTTCATCTTTCCCAATACTTTATAAATATTTTAAGTACTTACATTTAATAATTTACTAATTTCTTATTATTTACGTTTATTTTGCTCGCAAATCATTGTTTTACTATTTATTTAAGTATATTTGCCCTCAATTTCTTATTAGTCAGGAAAAACATAATTTTGATTTCATCCAACCAATCAAAGTGTTAATATATTCATAAAATTTGATGATAATTTCATGAATTAGTTTCAGTTTTCATTTAACTAAAGTTTCTTAATTCTAAAACTTGTATTTTCACACCAAGAAAAGTTGCGTCAAGAGTATTTTTATATACGTTTTTTTTATTTCTTTATTTGTAATGTTAATAGTTTAATTTTAGTTTCAAAACTTCTCAATTTACAAATCTAAAATAATGTAAATTCAATTACAGTTGTCCCCCGACTTACGAACTAGTTCCGTTCCAAAGGGTTGTTCGTAAGTCGAATTTGTTCGTACGTCGGGGTAATTTTAAAAATTTCAAAATATACTCATCTTACCACACTTTATCATGGTTTTTTCTCTTATGTATGTTAAATTCCGTATTATTGATAGCATAAATTTTAAAAAATGGATTAAAATAAACAAAATACTTACTTACAAATACTTTTCAATGTAGATAAAATTCTAATTTTATAATCAAAAACATCAACATATGTTACTATAAACTTACATAATTTGAAAACAAATTCTATTATGATTATGACAATTTGTACAAATTACATTTCAATGTATTCTTATATTAACATTTCAAGTAATAAATGTTTTAGTAAATACCACCCAAAAGCTCGAAACTCAAATTAATGGTGAGCGATTCATCATCATTCAAACTAAACCTCTTCATCATCAATCGAATCGTCTGAAATCATTCAAACAAATTGCGTCCCAATTTACCAAATTAGGTTTCTCCTAATTAATTACCTTCTCTCTCTCTCTCTTGTGTACGATTCTGAACAAAGAAGATCACAATCTGTTGTTTATATGTGAACTCGACATTCTTCCACATATTCGTATCACTGCGATTCAATTAAATTCACTATTTTACAAGAAGAAAATCATTCCGGTTGGGGCATTTCCTGCGTTCAAGATTCTATACACACAGATGTTTACCATTATCCATATGCAGCAGAAATACACGACGCAATTCGATACAATAAATTACACACAATTTATTTATTGAAACGTAATTGATTATAATTGAATAGAAATCATAATTGTTAATATGAATATCAATTTACATTGAATTATTTAACTTAATATATCTATTTAAAAGATTATTAATAATTTAAATTCATTTTTTATAACTAACAAAAGTTAAGTAAAGATAATATTTGCTTTAGCGATAATTCGACAATTTTAGTTAAGAATTATATAATAATTACATAGACAATCAAATAAATGAAATAATTTTAAATAATTATAAATTATACGTAACAAATTATAAATTGAGTAATTAGTTTGAAATATATTATTGTGTAATCATTTTGTTCTTAAGTCTATACTGAAATTAACGATTTGTTATGCTTATGAAGTATTTTGTTTTAAATAAATAGCTGCAAGGAATGTTTGATTTGCCCATCCCAGATGCAAACAATAATACTCACAGAAAACAGCTGCAGGGTCAAATTAAGATGAAGCTGTAATTTCTTTTCACAAATTTTATTACTGTGGCATCAACTTTCATCTTTAGAATGAAATTTTTATATTGTTAATTAACATTGAATACAAAAACTTCATTTTAAATTAATAATCAAGTAAAATGAAGCAATTTTTAATTTCAGTTTTAATAGTTCTGAAATGAATGAAATACAATAAAATTAAAATGATATAAAAAAATCTAAATTAAATTAACAATGAGTAAAATTTTAAAGAAACTGAAACTGCTTCAATTTTCATTTTAACCCGTAAGTACTACGGATGGGTCAGATTGACCTAACGTTTTGTAACATATGCAAAAGACCAATTTGTTCTACTTTCTCAAAAAAAAAAATGCCCAAACTGTTTTGAACAACAAAATCAGTTTTAAGTTAAATAATTAGAATTGTTGTAAAAATTAATTAATATAATATAATTAAAAAATTAATAATTTGTGGCTAGTACTTGTGTTTTGTTTATTTTATATTGTAAATAAAGCTTGAATAAAATAAAATTATTTCGAAAGAAAAAATAAATATCAAATAATTTTTTGAGTAAAATTGTAAATTAAAATAATGAAACTTCAATAACAATTTTCCTATTGACTGAAAAATTTTGTATTTCACGCTCTTTGTAAATGAAGTAATAAAGATTATAATTCTAAAAACAAAAATTTAAATTATTTTTTATCATGAATGAATAAAGGAAACAAAACGATTAAATTATAAAGAATGAAACTTGAATTTACTTTAATGGATTTGTTGTGTTTACCTCCAATTTCAATTAATTATAGTCATCCTCTTGGATAATGCATTAGGTTACTCATCAATAACTTTTTATGTAACATTTTATGAAGAAGTTAGAACAAATTCATGTCTATTATTGAATTGTTTCATGTGCATTTAAATTATTTTCTAGCTAAATTTGTAGATGATTTTTAGTTTGAAAAATCTCCAGTTATTTAAGAAATTTGATGTAGTTAATATTAGCTAATATTACTTATGACTAATTGGACCAACGATAAAGATTATTTCTATCCTGTTTTCTTTTTTGTATAAATGTAATTTAAACAAAAAGAAAATACAGTTAAGAATTTAGTGATGGCCCAGACTTCTCTTTGAAGTTTGGAATGTTGGTTCTTCAAAAAGTTAAAAGTGAGCTTTGGAAATGTGCAGAAATTCGCGTGTTGGAAATGCGAGGAACGTGGATGTGCTTTAACGCTTCAATGGAAGCAAAGTGCATTTTAAGTACTATCAAATTAAGGAAGTCAGTCGAAGAATCCTGACAAGATATCGTCGTTTTAATAAGCTCTCCCATATCATTTCCACGCATCAGAAACGTTACCGTTCCTTTGCGGAATGCGCATCGAAATGCCGCGGAAAGCGAACGTTTCAATCGTTTAAAACCAAAATTTACTCAATTAAAAACGCCACTTAGTATATAGTTTACATTCTTGAAAACGCAATTTAAATACTTAATTGTAAAAGAAAAAAAGGAAATAACTTTAATTATAACGAATGAATATTAAAAATAATCAAATATTTGTATAATTAAACGTAGTTTATGAGATTTTGTAATGATCGTTAATTATAAAATAACTTTCATTAATTTCGTTTCCCTAATTTTAGATAAACAAACTCGTTTCTTGTGTGTAAATATTGCAGGACTTGTAAAGAAAAAACTTACATTTTTATTTTCCATTGTCGTGTTATGCAGGACAATGATGATATTGTGTTAAGTGGATTCTTCTTAGGGAAATTGTAATAAACTGTTAGTATATGAAGTGGAGAAGCTTCTGGTCTGGATGAAGTGTTTGCTGACCAAACTAAAATGACAATGACCTCGGGGTACTTCTTCGAAGCTGGCGACATTCTTCAAATCGCACGGACAATTTACTATTATTTCATTTTTTAACTTTAATTTTATAAATAATTTTTATAGAAATTGGATAGAATTGTGTTTTATAATGTTGAACTGAAATGTGTAAGGATCTGAAGAAAGAGCAGAGGTTGAAGTTTTCGCACAGGAAGTTGGTCGGTGGTTGTGTCTACAAGAGTAAATTTACGTGAAAGGAATTAAAACAATCGCAATCGTGCAGACACGTGGAGTTGGTCTGAGAAGTCAACAGCATCGTTCGACAACTGCAAAAAAATATTATACTTTAGTGTATTTCCATGTATTAAAATGTCTTGTGCTTTTATGTAATTCACGTTTCTTGGATATTTTATTTTATTTCATTTGAAATTATGTTTAACAAAATATTATTACAAAAAAAAATAAAGAAAATTACAAAACATTAAAGATTCTATATTTTTTTCAAATTTGAACATGAATTATAAAACTACAGCTTATATGAATACTGGCTACATTCCCCAAACATTCATTTTTCATATGTATCTTTTAGATCCATTCAATCAATTATAGTTTCAGTGAAAATCATTGTGAAAATACTGATTTTTCAATTTTTGACACCAATTATATAATACACAATGTATAATACACAATGTATAATACACAATGATGTATGAATACTTGGTACATTTCCCAAACATTCAGCTCTCATATGCATCTTTTGGATCAATTCTATTGTAATAGATAGATTCACTAAAATGTGTATGCTTCTTCAAGCGTTAATTTTTCATATTTTTCATAATTGAAAAATTGAGCAATTTATCAATATAAAGTAATAACTTTCAGTTTTCATATGTATCTTCTGGATCCATTCAATGTATTATAGTTTCTGAGAAAATCACAAAAATGTGAAAATTAGCGTGATTTGGCTGTCTCATTGCATCATAGTAACACATGGTCCTGTTAACAAGCTTTAAAATCAAGTAGCTTAATTTGCATAATAGAAACGTCATTGTAATGACGTTTCATAGTGAGTTACATCTCATAGCGAAAATTTTTCATTTTTTTCAACTTTAAACGCGAATTACAGCCAAATTTAAGAAACCACAGTAATTCTCACAAATCTAGCTTCCATATGCATCTTTTTTGGATACATTCAATCTATTATAGAAAATCACTAAAATGTGAAAATTTGCATGATACAAACATGGTCCTGTTAATAAGCTTTAAAATCAAGAAACTTAATTCGCATAATAGAAACGTCATTGTTTTGACGTTTCACAGTGAGTTACATCCAGGGATACCAAAGGCGCTTGTTATATATATATATATATATATATACATCTCATATTCACTTTGGTCCCCCTGGTTACATCTCATAAGAGAAAACTTCTTAACGCAGTGTATTTTCAGTGGATCCTGTCTTAGAGATTATCATGATAACTTGAGGGCATCCGAAAAAGGTAAGGACCATTAGTATTGTGGTATGCAATCCTTCAGATCGCGTTTCGAATAAACCATATTTCCGTTAACGAATCCGAAACTATCGAGATGAATCTAAATCGGGTGCGGAGCCTAAATAATTAATTTCCAGTATCGCTGCGAGGGCAATTAGAAGATTTTTTTCTTGATGGAATAGAACGAGGATGAGAGAGGAATGAGAATGGTTGCACTATTATTTAATATTCATAGGCTCAGATGCGTTGGCCGATAAAATGTTTTTGTGTAATTGTATTTATATTCAGACATATACATTCATGTGGCATACAACAAAATGAGAAACAACTATTAATTAGACGAATGCTTAATGAATGATTTGTGTTGTAATGTTCATAGTTTGAGAATAATTTCAGTTTACTTTTGTAGTTAAATTATGTATATACTTTACTATACTTTACTATACTTTACTATACTTTACTATACTTTACTATACTTTACTATACTTTACTATACTTTATTTAATCACATCTGGAAATATTATTAGATTATTGATAAACAGTCATACTTCGATTAACGTTACTTCGTACTCAGAGGTAAATAATTCTATATCCAGAATACGTTCCTTCTTAAAGAAAATTAAAAGTTGTTATATGGAATAGTGTAGGTAATCTGTTCTGCCAATTTTCAGGACTTATATGACATCATGAAGGTAATCGGTTTTGTCATTATCCCGGACTGTTTAAAGCCGGACTAATTGAGGAACTAAATAAAATAGAAATAAACCGGACTAAAGCGATTTGATTGTATAAAGAAAGAAAAAAAACAGAAAAGCTTTTTGGTTAAATAATTTTGTTTAAATAAAAAATACATTTTGTATTTTCTTCCATATTGTTCGATTTAAATGTAGAGTGTCTTGAAAACCGGACTGATCGAGGTATTTATTGTATTTCTTTTGCAAATTTGAACATTTTAATTGTTGCTTTAAAATTTTACTAATTATATAAAACAATATTCTTGTGTATTATTGTTTTAGAATTTACTTCTATTTGGTTCGATTCAAAAATAGTGTATCTTGGAAACCGGACTGATCGAAGCCGAACTATTTGAGATATCTATAAAAGTAGCATACAAAAAGCTTCATTAGTTTTAAAAGTTTATTAAATATTTAAAAACTGAAACTATTTGCATTATAATGTGTGTATATTTCGATAATTCAATCATTTTCTTGTAACAATCAAAGATATAAGGACACGGAAAAATAAATTTCATGTAGTGGGCAATTCATTACATGAAAGTCTAATGAATGATTTGTGTTGAAACCGGAGATCCCTCTTCTCTTCATTCTTCATTCATTATTTTTCAAATGCGTACAAGACTCTTGCCTTGTCGTATTAATGATGCGTCTTTCCAAATATGGAACTCACATTCAAAACGTACAGCAAACAGAACGAATATATATTAAGAAAAAAAAATGCATTAATATCTTGTTTACGTTTGTATAATATTAATCTTATAAATTGACCACATGTAACGCGGATTATTCAAATTCGTGTTTAAAGAAAGTTGTTCATTGAGTTTTAACTCCCAAATGGAAAACCATGAAAATTCGTCGCCCTCGTATTGAATAATCGGATTAAATTGCATCGAAGAAGAGAGACAATGGTGATGATGATGATCTTTCTTTTCTGTGACATCGATAACATCTCCAGCCAATCTGGTTTCCGTTTTAATTGAAGAGAGATGTTTGTTGAACAGTAAAGGATGGTTTTTGAGAAGATTTAATGAATAGATGATAATGTTGTTGGAACAAGATGATTTATGGAAATTATTCCTGTTCTCTTCTTCGTTTGTTTAATCCCATTCCGAGACGTGTCTTGTCATTGCCATCAGCGCGCGTTCACAAATCCGTTTGCAATTGAAAATGCCAGATCACTTTTACTATATGCAATTACCTATGGATTTAACGCTATTAATCAATATGTCTTTGCATTGTAATTCCCTTTCTCGATAACTACACTACATGATGAATATTCATTTTGATCAGTATTATAACTGGCTAATATTACGTAATTACATAATTGCAAACATTTCATGTAATTTCCTAATAATCTTATGTAATTATAAATTCCTTAGAAAATCTTACATTATTTTTATTCAATAACTTAAAGACAATTTTATTTTATTGACATTTAAAATACATTTCTTTAGATTATAATGTTTTTTTTTATATACAAATTTAACAATACAAAGTTAAGTGTTAACATTAAAGCTAAGATTATTTAAAACTTATAAGATTTTAAGGTCAATAAATACAATTTCTATAGATTGTAACGTATTTCTCAATAGTAAAATTTAAAGTTACGTAATTTATTATATATTTATTTGTCATTTGATATCAATATTTGAAATTATGAAATATTAAAAGTATGTGTATATTTTAATTCGTTTCTCAATAAGCAAATATGATACGATCATATTTATTTATATTTATGTTACATGAAATTTGATATGAAAATTTAACATATAATTTTTAATTTTCAAAATAATCCATAGATTTTAATTTAAATAAAATTTATAAATTATTTTCAATATATTGAAATAAATTATATAATTATAATAATGTTTTAAATTATAGTAATTCTAAATGAAATATTTAAAATTTTGATTTTATTGTATTGATATTAATGTTAAGATTGTAGAGATTATTTATTCTATTAAGTTGCTGTTAATGAAATTTCGGTTTTTTTTTAATTATAACTAATTTCTTTTCTTTATTGGTTCCGCACTATTTGAAACCGTACTAATCGAGGAATTTAAAACCGCATAAAAGTAAACATCAAACAAACAGAGTTGACTGTATAGAGACAGAAAAAACGATTATTTATGTATAAAAAAAAAATTGTTTACTATTTTTTTTGTAATGTATTTTTATTATTGTTTTGAAATTTTTGATAATGAATCCATACTGTTCGAAACAATACTGTGCGAGGTACTTGAAATTATAGAAGAATATGTCTACAACTAAATTATAGGTTTTAGATATATAGGATTTAGATATTGTAATTTTGATTTTCTTTTCAGTTCAATCTTTAAAATTTATTTTAATAGTTCAATATTCTCCTCAAAATCAAGACTCTCGGATAAAGATGATTCAAATTAATCATTTCTGGATTTTTGTTTAATTTCTTAGATTTCTGATTCTATAGAAGCAATATATTAAATCTAATAAATAATAAAATGATAAGCAAATAAGCGAATTACAAATTAATATCTTCTAATTCAGATTTTGTTAAAAAGTCATTTCTGAACGTTTTTAATGAACATATAAATAAAATAATGTTGACAACCGGAATGAATCCATCATTTTTATTACATTTTTCGTTATTTCCGGTGACGATTAACTAAATCTGAAAAAAATTATATATATATATATGTGTGTGATCACTCAGAACGGTCGTTAAGACTTAAAATTTAAGGATCGTAAATTTCACGCATCTTAATTATTAATTAGAGGTGCGAAGACGTTGAGTGCAACAACGTAAGAAGATTTATTTATACGCGTATCCGATTTCAAAACAAATCCTCGAAAGCCGAAAGAATTAGACGGAAATTTGAAGTACGCCCTTGCTCCAAACGTTCGTTAATTGTTTGATAAATTGTTAATTGAGTTGAGTATCTCTTTCATATAATAAAAAAAAACAGTTTTCATGACTTATTTTTACTAGGAAACAAATAAATAATGCATAGATTTTAATTAATAAATAATGCGTCGATTGGAGGTAAACACAGGTGCAAACAAAGCCGCGATTGTTGTTTTCGATGTGCGAATTCCTGGAATACGTGGATACGTGATATTCATAAGAAAAAAATAAAATCGTGCAATGTTTGCCACCTGTCCGGTTTTTAATTGATGGAGAGAATAAATATAAGAAGTTTCGATAGTAAACGCGCCGCAATTAAAGCTAATTATCGACTGAATGTGCATGCGTTGCAAATTGTAAGTGCGCTCATTAGCAATTTAAATCAGTTGCGTTTCTGCTTTTCGTGATTGATGCTCAAAATTCTATGTAATTGCAACGATTTGATTGGTGATATCAACGAAACATCAAGCGACGAACCCGCTCCATTTTTCTTAATAAAATTTTGAAAATAATGAATTTTATTGTTAAAACCTACAATTTTAACTATACAAATCTATTTTTATTAATTTATTATTTAATTATATATGTTTTTATTTATTAACAAAGAAAAATACAAAAAAAATATTGTGTCAAAGTGAAATATGTAAAATGTATAAAAATAAGTCTTCATAGTTCGGTTATTTTATTTGTTAAGGTGATATTAACGACAGATCAAGCGACGAACCCGCTCCGATTTTTGCAAATAAAATTTTGAAAGAAAATAATTTCATTATTATTATTATTTGTATCTTTTTTTCACTTATTAATAAAAAAAAAATGTAACAAAGTTGTAAAATATATAATAAAAAATAAGTGTTCAATATTATATTATTTTGTTTGTTAACTGAAATAACGAACCGTATATTACGAATGACAAGTAAAAAAGGTAGATCCTAAAGAAAGTTGTCGCATTAAGTGTCGTCTGATATCGCGTCGAGTCGGTGCGTGTTTATCATTGCAACTCTCCTATTTCTCTTCCTTTTTTCACCGTCCGTGTCGTTTTTTTTCTTCTTCTTTTCCTTTTTGCAATTATCCGGTATAAAGTTATTTACGATGCAGCGAACCGAACGTTTTACTTATAATCCTGTAAATTATATTGTAATCCTCGATTTGTACGTGTACGAATGTGAAAGATAACAGCATGTTAAATATGCTTCCATTAAGTCCGATACGTTAATAGTTCGTTTACATGATTGCAAGTGATTTACAATTTACGAAAGATTATTGCTCACAAAGTTTAATAAACGCGTTGAAATGTTGTCTGATGTGGAAATTTAACTTAATAAAATATTTAGTGACAAAGCGTTGTCTGCATTTTATTACCCATAAAACTACGTTATCTGCACAGAATATTAATGTCATGAGCCAGGAATGAATATCAAGGGAAAATAGCAATAAAAAAATGTAATTTTGATGTGAAAAATGTTTCTAAAATCTTAATTTTCTCTTTCGTTCATCCAATTTGAATTTGTTTAGGTTTTGTATATTTAGTTAAATCATTAAAATATTTATTTTTTTGCTCTCAAATGAAGAGTATTTTTTTTGTGTATTATAAATATTACAACAAAAAATTTTGTTATAATATTTTAACGTATTTCAAATGAATATATAATTTACATAAAAGTTCATAATTTTAGAAATTTTCAGTAATAATTCAGAAAGTTTCAATTAATTCAATGAGTTGATATTCGAAATTAGTAATGATATTGAAATTGAAAAATTGTTCAAATTTTAATGCTTGATGCAAATATAAAATTATAAAAAGTCATTAATTAAAAGTCAACAAAATGTTAAATAATTTCTTCATTTTTTTAAAATAAATATGTTTTGATAACTAAATAGTAAAAATAACGTTTGATTGTGCATTGGAATGATATGGTAAAGTTTAGAGTGTAAACGATGTAAATATTATTTTAATTTTAGGATAAAGGCCAGGATCATCCTTCTAGTTAACATGAAAATATAAGTAAGGAAACCTCTTGAAGATGATTACGATGATAGTTAACTGTATGCAACGCCAATCGAAGTGCACAAACAAACGTTGCGCAAACGTGAATTTATGTCCCCGATGATATTTATATGATTGAGCATGTGAGCACGTTCTCGAGTATTGAAAAGATGAAGAATGAAAGAGATGAAGAAATAAAAAGAGAAGAAAAGAACTTTCATCGCCTCTCATCCAAGTCCTCATCATCATCTGTCGCCTCTCGAAGGAGTCGCCTCATCTGCATATCGTAATACATAGATAATACCGTCTTCGAATTGAATTCCATCTTTAATAACGGTCACACGTAATCGCGAAACAAAGAAAAAAGGGTGCGTTCGTCCATTCCTCATTGTCTCACACAAAGCAAAATGAAGAACTGGTATAAGACGCCACCCTAAAATAAAATGAAACAAATTATGTTAGTTGTGTTGTGTATATATTTTGGAAAAAAAGATATCGAATTAATCGATGAAAATAACATAAATATTAATACATTTCATATACGCGTTTTCATTTTCTTTTTTTCATTTGTAAATCCATATACGCAACGATACTTCCATAATCCAGACGTTGTTGGCAAATACAATTTTCATATTCTCTTCTCTTTTCTCCTTTTTTTTTGCATTTGAATTGCAAAAACTTGTATCAAATATGTATCGTGAAATCCGCAAGAAATGTCCCCCTTATAGAAACAACCTTAAATCAAGATTAACCGTACTTCTTACTTGTTTGTGAAATTTCTGTAAATATGTTTAACGTGTACCAAGTAATACAAACACGCAATAATAAAGTTGTTTTTATATAAATGAATGAATTGCTAATTGTTTTTACCAAAGTTTATATTTATATTAACAGTAAAGTGTTTCATGTATCTGCTCTTTCTGTTATGAACTGTATTTTCTAATAACTTTTCATTTTACTTCCTTAACATAATTGGAATACATGTATTTCTTCAAAATAAAAACATCAAATGCAAATTAAATTTCAACTAGAGTTATAAGATTGTACTGAATCACACAACTAAAAGTTATAATAACAATCTAAATGCATGCTTTGTTTTACATCGTGTACTTGTATAATTTTGTCTATTTATTTCATAAAACATAGGAGAATAAATTTTGATAAGTTTTCAACCGAACAAATTGACTGTTTTCGATAATAAGTAAACTGACATATTTTTCTTGGAGAATAAAAATTATTTAGATATATAAATGTCGGAATTTTCTTTGAATTATCGTTGTTTCTAGTGTTAAAGTATAGTTTTTTTATACAATATATTTAACTATACTCATACTATATTTCATTCAAAGTTTAATATAATTTTAAGTATTTTGTAGTTAAAATTAATCATTTTCAACGTTTATAAAAGAAACAAACTATATTATATGAAATAATTTTAAGTACTAATTATATAGTAAAAAAAATAACGTAATTTAAAATAAGAATTTGCAAGTTTAATGTATTTCTCTCGGATTTACAGTTAATGAATTATTGTAAAATTACCATTTTTTTTAATATAAGCTTGTTACATATAAATTACATAAACGAAAAAAATAATTGTTTGCCAAAAGAAATACACAAAAAACGGTATATTGTGAGTGAGCTGGAACCACTAATTAGGTGGGAATGAGAATGAGTAATTCGGTTGGGTGCTGCTACTGCTTCTTTTTTTTTTTGGCCCGAAACGTGAACAATTGAAGCGAAAATCTCATCTTATAAAAATATCAGATTTCCGTTTCTGTTCACTTGAATCGTCATGTATTTTTTTTTGTTGTTGTTATTAGTCTCTTTCGTTTCTGTTGAATGAGTGTATGTATGTTTTTTGTATATGTGTGTGTTGAATGGTATGGAATGGAATGGAATGGGGACGTTGCCCCTATTCATTGACTTACGGGGGGTCTCCAGCAATTGTACACAATGGAACCAGAAGGGTTAAACACAAATTGCCTTTGTTGTAGCTTAAATAGCCATATATTATTTTGTATGAAACTACTTGGTACGAAGGTGGGCCTTTGTTGACGCAGATTATGTTATGTACGAGTCGCATGAGTAAACACACACATACGCACACACATACTCGGACGAAACTATAACACATGTACACCACGTGAAACTACACCGAATCCAAGGACAATTCGCGCGAAATACGAACAACGCACGCTGCACTATAAATATGCAATAGACAGACCATTGTCACGCATATTATTATCAATTTTAACCCGTAACTACTACGGACAAATAAATAAAACACAAATATTACGTATGGATCAAAATGACACGTTTATTAAATGTTGATAGAAATAGAACAAATTATTAATTTTTACAACATATACAGATTAATTATTATTATTTAATGAATTTAACATTATTTCGGGTAATTTTATTAACAAGTAAAATAAATTGTTACACAACTTTACTCGAAAGCTACTGAAAGCTATGCAATCGCGAAACCTCACACATCTATCCGCCGTTAAACCAACCGACAGGGCTAAACAACCCGACGTACTGGATATCGGCATTGTGAAGGGTATCTCCACTAACTACCTTTCCATAGACACGTGTTTGGACCTTTCATCTGACCATTCGCCAATACTTGTGACACTGTCTTCGAAAATTCTGAAACGGGATAGACCACCAACCCTCAGTACGAACAGAACCAACTGGGACTAGTTCAGAGGATACCTTGAGACAGTGTTAAGGACAGATATTAGGCTGAAGTCGGAAGAAGACTTGGAAAATGCGGTCGAAGATCTCACCCGATCCATACAAAGGCTGAGGAAGATTTGGCAAACCACCCACCATCCGGATGATAAAACTCGCCTGAATAGAGCCAATGGACAACTCAAGAACTTATTGAAGAGCCAGAGCAACGAGGCACTGTTCGAGTATCTTGGTTTTCTGTCTCTTACTGGTACTAACGAACACTCACTGTGGAAGGCGACCAAGCATACGAAACAACCGAAACAAGGAGTGACAAGGAGAAGGCGGAGGTGTTTGCCGACCATCTAACAAACGTGTTCCAAACTTTCCCGACAGGACTTACAGGGGAAGAGGAAAACGAGATAATGGAATTTCTGGGGTCTTCATACAAAATGTCACTTCCCATTGCTCAATTTATTGTGATGCAGGTTGAGCTAACTATACTAGAGTTAAAGCAGAGGTCTTGAGGCAGCTCACTAGTATCGACGTTAGGGTCATAACGCTTATCTACAACGCAATCCTGAGACTATATTTCCATCACAGTGGAAGGTAGCCCAAATCATACTCATTTCCAAACCTGAAAACCAACGGACGCATATCATATATACCAATCAGCCTCCTGCCGGTCCTGTCTAAACTGTTCGAGAATTACAACTGTGGGGATCTGCTTGTAATACAAGTATTGACATCATACAGCGGTTCCAGTCAAAAACGCTCAGAGCAATTGACAATGCTACCTTGTTCTCGACTATCCAGTACATACATCAATACACTGGAGTCATATTTGTGAATGATGAGAAAACGGAACTCAGCAGCAAATACAACATCGGCTGCAGGCCCATCCAAACCAACTTGCCACTGAGCTTACACACACTGAATCTCATCGACGAAGATTGAAACAATTTAAACCACATGACCTCCCTAATCGCTTTTAAGTTAGTGATATACAATAAAATAAAGCCATTAGTACATTTTTATCGAATGCATTTCTATCTGCATTTTCTTTTTGTATTTTCATTCAAAGTATTTGTTTTGATGCACAATTTTCCCCGTTTTGGTACATACGAAACCAAAGTTATTCCATTTTGAATTCCAAATATTTATGATATTTCAAGAACATACTTGCTATAAACGGGTCACTTTAACTGGAAACACACTCTACAATAAAATAAGTACCTCTCATTACGATTGCTTTGATCCTAAAAAAGTGCATTAGAAAATGCTAGAATCGACCCACAATTAAATAAAATGCGAACTGAAACAAATCTCAGGTGAGTCACTTTGACTCATCCGTAGTACTTACGGGGTAAATTTAATCTTTCTATTTTTTTTTTAAATAAATTTATTATTTACAAACTGCCAAATGCTCGCAACTATTTCTATTTAAAACGTTGAATTATTTCTATATTTGAGTTGCTTGCTGTTTCCCAAAGCTGGATATATTATTAAGTGTTTACTACTTGTAAGCCTGCGTTCTAAAATAATACCCAGGTATCATTATCATTAGTTTTCGGGATAACATTATTATTAAAAATTATTTACACTAATCATATGAAAATAGCAAAAAAAAGGTATTTCCGTCATTATTCACTGATATTAAATCATTATTCATAGTTGGTTATATTCTTATTAGATCTCAAAATATTTACAAATATGTGTTGCTTTTCGAAGGTTGAAAATATCATCACACATTTGTATACAAACCAATAATCTAATTTCATTACAAGAATATTTTGCATGGTGCGGATAATCGCTTCCGCCAATATCCCGTACTATTTGAAACCGTACTAATAACTTGGAACCAAAACTTAGTTTGTCATTAGACATTATCGTACCGTACTATAGTAAATACACACTGATTAAAGCCGAGGTATTGCTGTATTTGTATATGGTTATTATAAATCATAAGATTATAGAGTGTTGTGATAAAATTTTGAGATGTTGCTTTTCTTAGTTACTACTTGAAATTTAAAAGCGAATTACTCAAATAAGTTCCATTCGATTCGTTTTATTCCCTTGAATATCTGTATTTATATTTAAATAAATCTGTTTCATATCTCGAGATAATTGGAAAAATGTATAACGATTCAAATGTAGCATCAAAACAGTAAGTATATTTACACAATAAATCAAAAAGGTTTATCAATGCTTCTTCTGCTGCGGCTGCTGTAGTTTGCAGAACCCGATTTCAGCGAAAGACAGAGAACATTTAATACGACATTATTGATATTTAAATGCGAGCAATAACTTTTATGATCTTACTCGTATAATATATTATTGCCCGTTGCACGAATGTAATTCGCGTTATTTATTGTTTAATAAACTGAAATACACGGGCCATTTATTACTACGCTGTTCCTAGAAAGTGCATTCAAAAAAAAATAATAATGAGACACCTGAGCACGATCGTGAATTTTTTTTTTGTTGTTGCCTCATTTTCCCTTCTTTCTATCCATAATATATCGACTGCAAAAACCATGGGCGAAATGAGATGAAATACAGAGCTAATGAGCTATAACGTAAATGCTCATAAATCTTAAAGTTCTGTAAAAATCGAGGAAGGTAAAACTCGTAATTAAGTTCCTCGTAATATGCAAATCCAATTTATATAGCAGTAGTAAGTTTAAGTATGCTAATACATATTAATCATTTAGTTTGTAAAATTATATTGCAACTTTTTAATACATTTTATTTCAATTTTCAAATATTTTACAAATTAATTATTATATCTTACGAAATTTATAAATTTCTATTTACATTCATAATTTTTCACAAAACATTTGATATGTTCAAAATTATTAATTTCAATCTTAAAATATTATCAATAATATTTGTTAATTATTTCACACGTGAATTCAAAATTTTCATTTACAATCAATTTTTTGTATCTTATGCCAGTTAATATTGAATTTAAATCTGTTACTTTGTTGAAAACCATTGGACATTCGCAGGTTGACCCACATTCATCATTGAATCACATTTATTCCAGCTGCAATAAGCATCGACGATTATTGTTGCAATAAAGTTGCGTTCAGTATGAAACCGTTTGGAAATTGTTGTTTTGATAGAAGTGAATGTGCCACGGAATTCGCACTTGTCGTTTTTCTTTTCTTTTTATTTTCCACTTTCTTCGTTGCCGATCGTTTATTTTTATTGCTTCGTTATTTCCAATTAACGAGACCAATATTGATGTTGAGGCGGATTTCTAAATGGTTCTTTGCGAGAATATGGCAAAAGTCTTATGGCTATTATGGATGTCTTTGCAGTTGCCATGAAAACATTATTATACTTGATGCGGATGTCTTTGCATTTCTTAAAGTTGCTACTAACTGTTTATTGTTTATAAATTACGTTTTAATGCAAAATAACTACATATAATGCCTTTCTAGGCGCTTTTAAAGAAGCTGTGGATGTTTTCCAAACTATGTTCCGCAAAAAGTTGTTTAAATTTTGTTCATTATGTGTTATTAATTATCCTACAAAATAAACAAAATGTTTTGTGAACATTTCAGGATTTACGAAGTGTTCCGGTGCAGAACTTCACGTCCAAAATCATTATAATCACTTATAAACAATAATATTAAAGTTAGATAATCAAGGAACAAAATGAGTATTAGAAGTAAGTCGAAGTAAATGGTTTTTGTGTAATTTGATTTCAAACTTCCAGTAATGAAATTTCATAAACAACACATTTCCTTTATTATAAATATCTTGAGATCCAGAAGGACTATTATCATATATAAATATAGATATTAAAGCTGAATAATTGAAGAAAAAAATGGATCCATTAGTATTTATATGAGCAAAATATCACCCTTACATTTGTATAAATAACTTGGGATTCAAAGGTTTGCAACAATTTATAAATATTGATTTTAAAGTTGAATAATTAGGGAAAAAATGAGTCTATCCAATTTCCTTTCAAACTTCAAATAATGAGATTTTAACCCTTCGAAAAATAATACTTTTACATTTATATAAATAACTTGGAATCTAAGGGGTTTGTAAAATATATAAATATTGATTTTTAAAGTTGAATAATTTGGCAAGAAAATGAGTCTATCTGAACTTATGCGAGATCACCAGACTTTATCCAATTCTCTTTCAAACTTCAAGTAATGACATTTTAACCCTTCCATAAATATCACTTTTAAATTTGTATAAATTACTTGGGATACAAAGAGTTTGTAACAATATATGAATATTTATTTTAAAGTTGAATAATTAGGGAAGAAAATGAGTCTATCTGAATGTATGTGAGATCACCAGACTTTATCCAATTCACTTTCAAACTTCAAGCAATAACATTTTAACCCTTTCATAAATATCACTTATAAATTTTTATAAATTACTTGGGATACAAAGGGTTTGTAACAATATATAAATATTGATTAAAGTTGAATAATTAGAGAAGAAAATGAGTCCATCAGTATTTATATGAGATCACTAGACTTTGTTCAATTTGCTTTAAAACTTCAAAAATAACACTTTTAAATTTGTAAAAATTACTTGGGATACAAAGGGTTTATAACAATATATTAATATTGATTTTAAAGTTGCATAATTAGAGAATAAATTGAGTCTATCTGATTGTTTGTGAGTCTATCTGATTGTCTATCTGATTGTTTGCTCTTTTGTAAATATAATCTTCAGATATTGAAATCCCACAATACTTATGTTAAAGCTGAATAATTATTTTAAACTGTTATTAAAACTACAATCACAGAAATACTAACAAACTGAAACTGAACTACTGCTTTTGATCTCCAAAATGCTACGTTTAAATCGTTGCGTTTTTAATATTTAAATCACAATCATCTGTGGTACATGTACATTTCACGTGTTGAAAGGGCTGAACGAAGGGATGTCGACCATTGAACGAGGTAATAAATATTATGTAAAAGAAGAGGCTATTACAAGCAGTTGTCCGAGGGTCGAATCAAGAGGGTATAAGTATCGATGTACTGTAGAAAGGGGGATACGTTTTGTGCGAGGAATACAAAGAGGAACTCATCATCAACTTCTGTGGTCCTTGAGCCCGGCTGACCACATACATTCTTTTTTTCTTCAGTTTCGATGTGGGTCATTGGCGTGACGAAGCTCGGAAGCATCTTAAAATAGGAAACGAGACAGAAAGAGTTTGCAAAAAAAAATAGAGTCGACAAAACTGTTATTTGATGTAGGTTAGTTTATCCCGCGTATAAAGAACAACAACTGTAAGAACGGACAAAAAACGACGAATTACGTAATTGGTCATTGAAGACTAACGATCGGTACGTTGCCAAGTGCTGCATTACTAAATAAGCAATCTGTCGTTCGCGGTACTAAAGATACTTACGTTAACCGAAGAAATCTCAGGATTCAAATGCATTCTTCGATGTTGCACAAAGCAGTTAAATCTAAGAAAAACACAATCATAGAAAAGAAAGATAATCAGATTTTGTACTTGACCAACTACTTGTAGTTTTGAAAAGTGTGGGATTATTTCAGCGATATTCTATAGTTCAGAAGAACGTTACGCCACTGGATTTGCGGCTCCTAAGGTCGAAGAGGTGTTATTACATAAAGGCTATTTAGGTCCAGGTGCATCCTTTGTCGGCGAACAAGAACAAAAACCGCTTCGGGTTCGGCCTTTGTGCTAGACGACAAATCCGAAAGGAGGTGGGATCACCTCTAATATCACGAAATGTTCACTACCAAGAAGAGGTTTTATCACAGAAAAATGTCATCCGCAAACGAAAAATATATATATTTGTTCACTTTTTTTATCTGTTATTATATTTGTCTTCAACAATACGAAGAAAAACCGCAAGAATTTAACTGCATGATTCATACTAAATTGTAATATTCGATCTATTACATTTATTTAAAGACGTTTGAAATTATACACAGAATATTAAAACCAAAATAAGAAATACAAACATTGTTAAAACACAATTTGATGCACATAAATTACTTAATTACATGCATTTTATTTTACAAAAATTAAACATTACAAAACTTTTTTTTGTTGTAATTAAATTAATAATACAGACATATCTCGTATAGTGCGTTTAAAACCGCACAAAAAGAAACTTGACCGTACAAAGGGAAAGTACAAATTATTATTTTGTTGCATTTAAAAAATCGTGGAACAGATTCTATTATAAATAACTAAAAAGATATAATTTCTTTATAATTACTTAATATGAACAAAACCCTACATTTTACATTAATCAAAACTTTTATAGTTTTATTTAAAATTAGAAAAATTTGTAAATATAATATTTCAACAATTATATTAAATTATCAGCAGATTTAAAGTATGAATTGTTGAGATTTTAAAAGCAATAATCAATAAAATTACAAGTTTTCTTAAAAATGGGCAAAACAAACAAAATAAATAATTTCACCAATGACGAAAATGTTTCTAATTTAATTATTATAAATAAATCATTTGAAACCTCGTGATTTGTTGATTACAAATTAAGACTTATTTAATGCGATTTTAAAATGTAAGGAAATACAGCTAATCCGCACTGTTTGAAACCAGACTAATCGAGAAACAACATAAAAATAAACCATAATATTTATGTACCAATTTTCTAGGTTTTCCTCAATTAAAATTTAGTTTGCGTTGAAATTTTTATACCGTACTATACTGAATCCGGACTGATTGAGTCTGCACTATGCGTGTTATACAATAGTTGATTGATTTTTTTCAATTCACATTTTTTGTGTATAATTATTTGTTAATTATTGGACTAAATACTATTACTTACAATTAATACTGGGAATGGTAAAAGTGATGAAACTAATTAGTTTTATCGATGATCGTTAAATAATGTGTTCGTACAAAAAAAAGTGTTGAATGATGATCCGATAGAATAGAATTGAAATGCGCTTTTAAGCAATCTTTTGCATCTGCATGTCGAATATGCAACGTCATTCGATTAAATGATTTAATAACTGTGTATACATTTGATACAGACTACAATAAAGTCCTTTCTCTAAAACATATATATATTTTAATTGCATTTGAAAAATTAGAAAAAATAATACAGTTTCTAATAAACATAATCTTGAATTTTCTACTAAACAAATCATGTGTGCATCTTGATAAATTAAATTTAATGGTAAAATTGACAATAACTGAATAAGTAAATGTAAATAATGTTTTGGATTAAGAATTGAAAATATTACAAGAAAATGAATATAAATGATTAATTATACAATTAATATATGTATATATCTCATCAACAATTAAACATATCACAAAAATCCATATACATATTATAGCTAAATATATTTAACTTTTTGGTTTTTATGTGATATTAGGAGTTGTTTTTGTAAATTTGAGCAAACTTTAATTAATTAAATTATAAAACTTTGAGAAGTAATACTTTCACATTTTTGTAAATATCTGTAAATCTCGTAGGGTTATAACCAAATATATTTATTGAATTTAAAGCTAAATAATCAGGGAATAAAATGAAACAATTCACATTAATGTTAAATAAGTGGTTTGTTCGTAATTAGCTTTCAAACTTTAATTAATTAAATTTTGAAGCTCTCAAAAACACACTAACTTTTTGATAAATTTATTGAAATCCAAAAGACTTATAGTCAACTATGAATAATGTTATTAAAGTTAAATAATCTTAGAATAAAATAAGTATGTTGTCGTTTTTGTGAAATAAGTGGTTAATTGGCAATTAACTATGAAACTTTAAATAATTACTTTTTATGAGTTTATATTTTATGAGGAGATCCAATAGTGCCATAGTCAACTATGAATAATGATGTTAAAGTTAAATAATTATAGAGCATAATAAGTCTAATACCGTAATTAGTTTTCTAACTTTAAGTAATTAATTTTGAATCCTTTAATAAACACATTTATTTTTGTTAAATTTCTTGAGATCCAATTGGGTTTTAATCAATTACGAATAATGTAAAGTTATATAATCAAAGAGTACAATAAGTCTTTTACCGTTTTTATGAGACAAGTGGTTTATTCGTAATAAGGTTTCAAACTTTAAGTAATTAATTTTGAAAAGCAACACTTTTTTTTAAATTATTATTTCTTGAAATCCAATAAGGTTATAGTCAACTATAAATAATGATATTAAAATAATTAAATAAGTCAATTAGCATTTATATGAGATGGGTGGTATTTACCTAATTTTTTCAGGTACTGAAAATTTTGGTCTTTGAAAATGGACACCTTATGTTTTTTTGTTTTTGTCGTATTATAAGATTAACATCAAATGGAAATGAAAATATTGCACTTAAATATATAATATATAATTGTATTATTTATTAAAATTGCTTTGAAAAATGATTAAAAAAAACGAGACTTCGATCAACTTTATCTGAAAATCTCTTGTAAAGTGTAATTAATGAAAAATGCAGTAATTATTGGGTGAGAGTCGATTGTAAAGGTAGAAAATCATTTGGAAAGTTATTATTACGTGAAATCAGCTAACTAAATTATTATACATGACAACAAAAATAGCGTTTTTTTTTCGCCATGCCGGAATTCCGCGTTATTTAATCCGCTAATTAATTAAAAAAAAATAATAATCTGTGTGTCTGTGACTTAGCAAACCACCGGATAACTAACCGGAGGATCGAGGCGATCTGAGGACCGTCCGGTTTCCGTTTGGAAAGTTACCTCCGACCGCACGCCGCCTCATCCTCAACCTCGTGTTTGCGTTTCCTCTTCGGATGCTTTAAAGACCAATTGATTTGTTGCCGACGATAATTCATTCTAATTACGACCTATTTACCCAGTAATTATTCTAATAAGCACCCTCCTTTTGTGCATCTCATATTTAAAAAAGAATACACGCATTAGAAAGCCAACTTCTGGTGCTTCGATAAAGGAGAAAAGAAAAACACGAACCGAAGCGTTGACGTGATCCAGTGTTTATTGCGAAACTTCGCATGAACCATTAGTTTATATATTAAAATATTCCCTGCAATTACGTGCATGCACATGCATCGTGTAATAATTACCAGGTAGAGCGTTAGGCCCGATTTTTGCGACTTCATGATTGAAGCAATATGATGTAAGAGAGTGGCCGAAGTTTACGTAAGTTCCACCGTTTCAGGGAGAGGAGGATAGTTTCCATTATTCTTGGACATGTGCGAAACGTTAATCTCTTCGAGAGAATAACCATTTTCCAGCGAATGGATTGGTATTAAAAAGGAGCAGGTAGTAATCGCAGGAATTCTAATTGATATTGCCTTAAAAGCATGGGATATTATTAATGCTTCCTCAATTATATTATAATGCATGGACATTATAGTTTACTTAATCGACAGATTCACTACTTCATTTACTCTTTTATTGCAATTACTGAAATCATTAAAATCCTAGTTGTAATATCAGTATTTGATACAGGTTTTCTATCAAATCTGATCATTATAGTCTACTTAATCGACTGATTCATTTAGATTTTTTTGTTTTGTTATACTCACAAAACCATTAAATAAAATCACTAATGCCAGTGTTTATTATTTGCTTCCTTTCAAAATAAATTATCCTTTAACATTTTGTTTTGAGTACAAAAAGTTAAGTTTTAAGGGTATAAAAACGCAATATATTTTATGTAAGCAAATAAATATGTGTTTACTTTAAAATTGCCGATTAAACGATTTTATTAAAATTTAATGAATTAAAATTGTTTTAAAAAATAATTATATTAATTTACAAATTTTCTCTTCCTACCTCAATATATATATTTTGTCAATTAATTAGACAATAAATCGAGTTTATTTTTTGCAATTTTTGCCAATTATAGTTATTTTATTTCACACTTTCAATAGTTTAATGAAAGCAAAAGTTGTTAATGAAATTGAACGAAAATAACATTTTATTATTTTATAAAAACAAATTATTTAAAATAGAAAATTAGTAAAAATAGATTTATAAAATATACAATTGGATTTTAATGTAGACAACCATATTTACTAATATGTAATCTTGCAAAAGTCTCACAAAAAAATATCTTAAAAATTACTAAACAAGGCAATAGTTTCATTGATGAAACTAGTAATTAAATATTTTCATTGTAAAAACTGGCATATCTCAATGAAAACTAGTATTTGAAACAACTTCATTTGATTACTATAGGCAACACAATTAGCAATAATTTTAGTTTATTTATTTATTTATTTCTATAGTTTAAATTATTTAGAAGAAATATAAACACATATATATTAAACATAATAGGGCTGAAAGACTTAAGATCCTTTTTGTTTGATTATTGTTGTTATTGAATGGAAATGTTTATTTTTTTTACATAATTGTTGCAATGAAGATTATTATTGCTAAATATAATAAGAAACAAATAGTTAATCCAGTCACTCAACACCTAGAGAATAAAGGTATGCAACTTTTTAAACTTCTTATATCATTATTTTACAATTCCGCTAGGTAGCAGTATATACTATTTCATAAGCGGATTCTCCTATGCAAAGGATAGGGCGGATATATCCGCCGGTTGTTCGAAATGTCTAAATTGTTAATTGCCCTATAATTCTACAGCCACTCTATGTATAGTATGAGGCACAAATATCTGCAAACCGTACCAACTTTCTGGATTATTGTCTCTATATATATCATGTTTAAGAGTTAAATAATTCAACACAATTATAATTTTCTTAACTTTACTACATAAAATTGCAATACAAATTCTTAATAATTACAATGGTCTTTTCAATATACAGTAAAAACTCGTTTAGTGCTTCTTGATTTGATATAACGACATCTATTCGAAGAATTAAAAAAGCTCTAAATGTCGTTTAAACGAGGTCTTACTGTAATACTGATTATGAATTAATTGTACTTGAATTGAAACATAGATGCCGCTTTATTTTCATATTGCATTGTTAATTACTAATTACTTAAGTTCTTATGGCCAGTATCACGAAAATCTGATATCTGCATATCTACACTGAATAAAGAATTTTAAAATTGAATTGAATTTAAATGAAATCTGATACGAAAGGTCGTTGGTTCGATTCCCAGAAACCAACAAAATTTGTGAGGGCTGTTAAACTCAAAAGGGGTAGAATAGGGCCGAAATTTTAAAAAAAGGTTCTTATGTAAATAATTCAAGCAGTATGTATGAAAAAATAAAGAGAATAGAATAAAAGTTGACAAAATAATCATATTAAAATAAATGATTTACTGTACAATTGGTTACATATACTAAGGGTGAACTGTTAACTTTAGAGGGCCTGAGCTAATACGGTTTGGGGGCCCTCGACCAACACTCTTAGAGATCCCTTTGCTAACACTGTTTATTGCCCTTATACTAATACAGCTTGGGGTCTCTTTTAGTACTGTTTAGGAACCTTCGGCTAATAGCGTTTAGATCATTCGACTAACATCGAAGACCTAACATTGTTTGGCGGTATTTGATTGACACTATTTATTTATTTATTTATTTACTTTTACCATAACTCGTAATTATTATTTTTTTGAGTACCAAATTTACTTTTTTTTTTTCAAGTTTACATATACAACTTTTATTACAATAATAATTTAGGACTAAAATAATTATTGCCAATTTATTGATTTCTTATCTTCTCATTATAATATGACATTATTTCAAACAAATTTAGAAATCTTTTAAATGAAATATATTAAATTGTTATACGCATCTTGTGTTACTGCTAGACTGGTTGCAAACTTCAAGTAACCGCAGATTTTATATTCGTACCACGAATACTTATTGCAATTGAAAAAAGATGGCGCAAGTATAAGCGCAACATATTATATAATATTACATTTTTTATCCACAAATTTGCGGAATTTAATAATTATTAACAAAATGATAATTTGAGAATGAATTGTCTACAAAAGTAAATAAATTATTAGCAAGAATGTGTGTTTTAATAACAATTAACTTTAACGTTGAAAATCTAAGTAAATAATTATTGTTCTGTATCATTTTCGAAATTGCATGGGAACGTAAGTAGTTTGTTTCATCAAAATTATATGATAAGTTATGCGAGATTAACGCAATTATTTGAAAAAATTAAAGTAAGTGTGACGTAAGTAGATAAACGTGCTCTGTTTTTTTCTTCATTCATTTGTATATGCTTTTAGTTTTTCATTTGCGAGATGTTTCCGCGTTTCCCGGCATGAGATCACCTCTATCTCATTACAATTAACCGCAAACAATTATTTTAGTTAGATCACACGTATTAGTTTACTTCCTATTATAATCAAATAGATTGACCAGACAATTTCCTATTGGTCACATAGGGCTATTATAACTTAATCACTTGACAATTTAGCAATTTGCAAATGATTATCTTAATTGAATAGTATTAGATTAGTTATACTGTCAAAGTTCAGTTAACGTACATAATGAGTACACGGATTATCCTAGGGTAAGCGAATGAAGTGAATAAATGCTGTTTTCACATAAACGTACTCCAAATTTATAGGAAAGCCTGAAAATTATAATAAAATTGATTGAAAATACAATTTACTATTTGTCAGTTAGAGCAATTAGATATACTGTCAAAGTTCAGTTAACGTACATAATAAGTACATGGATTATCGTGCGGTAAGCGAATAAATGCTGTTTTTTTTAAATTCACACAAACGTACTCGAAATTCATACGAAAGCCTGAAAATTAAGAAATATTTAATTTGAGTTTCTATTAAATTGATTAACAGCATTCAAGTCGAGCGTCGATCTTCATTCAAGTATTTAGAACGTCCATGTTAACCTTCTGGAGATGCTTCGCACTTTCAAAATATCTTCGTCTAATTTATCCGATTGACATTACAACTATAAACCAACTATATTTATCTTCATCGTTGATTTTTGTTTATATTTTTTTGTCACCAGCTCTTCCGAGAATGCAGAAACTCGACGTTAAAAATGCATGTGCGTTTACTTCTGCCAATTAAAATAATTGTCAAGTTGCTCGTTTTGTCCGCCCCTCGTTATGAGCGCGCAATATCATTTTCTTACCTCACCTGTTTCAGGTTGCCATTTGTTTCGACGACGTTACGTAATTTAGAGCGTGCGTAGCAACCAATCACGAAAAGCATTATCATTACTCTTTTGTTATTAGTCACAATTTAAACAAATTACTAATTTGACTATTGCAAAAATAATATTTTTTTTATAAATTCAGAAGGTTTTAAGATATTGTCTGTTAAAAACAAGTTTAGGGAGCCGCACTGAACGGTATATCCTAAAAAGAGCCGCAGTTTGCCGACCCCTGACCGAAACTAAGAAAAACCTTACTGGAATCTCCACTGACATGTATAGATAGTTGTATGAGTAAACAAAGGTGCGGTTTTCTCACTTTTCTCCATCAAAAGACTTTTTACAAGATGCGTGGAAAAAAAGGCACTTTCTAATTTTAATTAATCAAATAAATTCTAATTATTTACCATAAAGCAATGCAATTTTTGTTGTTTTTGCTTCCTGTTCAAAGTCTTCCTTTATTTGGATTGACGAAGGTTCGAAGCGCCGCATTTGCATCGATCCGCAATTTCCATCGAGAAATTATTGATATTTATTAATATTACTATTATTATGCGCCCGATCAAATATTAATATTTACAGCTTAAATTACGTAACGCAAGATGTGATTTTACGAACAGTATTGCCAATTTTGAAACGCATTTTAATGTTATTATCACGAACAAAATCATATTTCCAATGCTAATTCGAAATATAAATTTTTATTAAAATTGAAGTTACTTGCTAGTTATTTGAATCAGAACATTAAAAACTAATGTAATTGTTTCAAACATTTTATCACCCGTTCGAATATTAACCCTTAGACTTAACTATTGCTACAACGAGAACTAAGTTGAGTTTGAGTTCTACCAACCATAAATAATTTGGCTACTGTTAAGTTATAAAAATTTCTCTTCGAGGTAAAAATGGAATTGGGCTACTGCACCAATAAAACTGTCCGCAGAGTCCAGAACTTTCTCCATTGTCGAATCTCCTCACTGAAATGTCACCAAAATATTCGTTTTGAATGCGACGCTCATTGTACAAACGGAAAACAGATGCACATTCGTAAATCAAATCTCGAACATTTTTATGCACCCAAATTTGGTAAATAATGGTAAAGACGTTCTTTATTACGCAAACAGAACTCAAACAGATGTTAAAATTTCTTAGTTCGAAACTATTTGAATCCAGTCTATTTGTTTTCTATTTTAAATTTATTGAATGTCGTATAAAAGTTTTATTATTTCAGTCATTTAGTTTAATGCAATATGCAGAATATCCAGAGTGAATTTGTTTCAAAATATGATTTTGAATTATGAAATTTAAAATTGCCGCTTAATTTTGAAACACCAATATTAAAAATAAATTTCGAGAAAATCCCCTAATCAACTTATTTCTGTTCCAGATCTTAAGTAGAAGTTGTCAATCCTGATGCAATTCAAACAATATTTTATATTTCATTACAACACTATAGTTACAAATGTCAGTGTCATTTCTGTCAAATTACTTAATAACCACCAATAATAATGGTATTGGTTGCATCAAGTTTGTACACCTGTCAAAGATGTTAGCAAGTGTTTAGTTATTGAATTGTACTTATTATAATATTCAAAGTAAATTGGTTTGTTTTCCTTTCATTTATGAATATTTTATATTGTAATATTTAAAATTGCCGCATAATTTTGAAAAATCAATTTCGTGAAAATTCTCTAATCAACCTACTTGAGTAAAATACTTATATTTGAGGTTATTTCAGATCTTAAAGAGAACTTGGCATTACCATTGAATACAATTCAATCAATAGTTTATTAAATTAAAACACTATAGTTACAACTGTCACTATCATTTGATAGATATATTTACTAATATATTTGAGTTCTGAATTTATATTTGACTATAGTACTTCTTCTTCTTTAAACCTCCACTCCCTATAACACTATAGTTACAAATATCATTGACGTTGCTGTCAAATTCTTCTTCTTCTTCATAACTACCAATAATAATGGTATTGGTTACATTAAGTTTGTACATCTGTCAAAGGTGTTTGCATAATTTAACAAGTGTTTAGTTCTTTTTTTTTTGTGTAATCTTCTTTATGTTAGCAAGTTTTTCCTAAATTGGAATAGAACATGAAGCAATAGAAGAAAACTAATAATTATATACGTTGTAATGTTTCCGAGTAAGCTCAAACAGGGCAGTTGTAGACAAAATAAAAGAAGAGAGGAACGAAAGAGCAATCAGGATCTTTGAGATCTAAGGTTTCTCGATTGAAGAATGAAATGAAGAAAAAGTAGTGCAGTTTCATCGCTTTTGATATTTATTTCGCTTCAGTCCCGTCTATGGGGAATTAAATTAGCAGTTCTTGAATGAAGCATCTCGATGCAGGAGTTTCTAGGTAAGGAAAAGACCGTATGGAAAAGTATTAATTATCAGCGAAGTCGGCTGAACCATTTATCGATGATTACCATACAATTAATCGAATGGTCATCTGGTAGAACGAAAGACGGATGCAATTGCGCGCGTTGGAAACGGATGGAATATGAGTACATAAGGCGTACGAAGGGGGAGAAAATTTAATTAAATTTCATAAATCGCGCGGAGTACATTGTTTCAAACCACCGAATTTTACGTTTCCAGGAGTTATTTGTCATTTTTATTGCTACTACGTATTTCATGAATTACATAATTTGAAGACAGACTTAACTGTAAGATATAATTCATGTTTCCAAATAATTCATAGCATCAAAAATAACACTATTGATTGTTGAAGTGAAACTAAATAGTTGGTAGAGTTGATACATTGAATCTTTATATCATGAACAGTGTGGATGCAACATTATGTTGTGAATAGATTTTATTACTTCTGTTATCATTGGAATCATAAATTTGTAGTAAAAAAAATAGCAATTGCTTTGTTTGTTCTTTTATCCTTTCAGAACTGCGTAATGTATAATATACGTATGGATATAGAATATATTCGTTTTTCTGTATTTATTAATTTGGTTCGTAGCGAGTGTAGAGAAACTAAAGAGGAGGAGGACGTCGAGGTGCGCGTTCCGTTCCGTTCTGTTCCGTTCGGATACATCCTCTTGAATTTTCAAGAGAACATCTCGTCCGGAGGCGCGCGGCTCGCCCCGTCTCTGTCGTTCGCATTCCGCGCCGCATAGTTTCGTCGCGGCCCGGCACTTTTATTTGTTTTTCTGGAAAAGTTTGTATTCGAAAAACGAAGTAAAAACAGAAACTCCGCTCCGCTGCGAATGTTTACAAAAGGCAGTTTTCTTTAAGAAAAATAGGCGAGCTGGATGGATGCAAGCAAAATGCGAACAACAAAAACAATGCTCTGTATATGATGAGAACAGGCAACAGAAAGAACAACAACAACAACAACAAAAAAACGTTGCAAACGAACAACAATAACAAGAGTAACAACAACAACAACAAAATGGTGGGCGAATGCTAGATGAAATGGTGCATCCATCCATCCAGAATATTTAGATGGAAATTTACTCCATCGGATAGATGTGCGTGTGTTAACATTTTTGTTTTTCATGAAAACAACAATTTTTTCGGGTTTTCAGCGTGTGCATGTTCGGTCGACGTGTTCTGTATGCTGCTGCAGTATTTATACTTCATCCATGTGCATTTAAAAATTTATATATGTAGGAAAGGTCAATACAAAGTTTATCATGTCTTGTTTGTTGTGTGTATACAATTTAGTAGAAATTCTTAGAGGAGAACACAACAAACAGTACACACTTTTCAATTCATTTACATTCTATTTGACAAAATTTCATACCTATAATTTCAATAAGTAAAATATATGGTATAAACATATTTTACTTATTAATAAATGTTATATTATGTTGTAATACCCGATTTAATCTTAAACGTTGAGACACAAGCCAAATCTACATGAGAAGTATGTAGATTTGGCAATAACTGCTATTTTTTATTACATGTATTAGCAATGATTTCTATTTCATATATATATATATTTATAGTAATTAGACAATTATATAATTGTTTGCAATAAATGCTTTTATTTGAACGGAAATATCTATGGTCAATAGCTTTTAATAATTAGAATTTTCAATATGTATTGTATTTGCAAATATTACACTAGTTTGCTATGTATTTTATAGTCCTATATCATAGTTATATTAATTAACTTGTCTAAATTGAGAATAATGTTTTCTTTTACATTAACAAGAATCAAATACGTTTAATTCTACATGATTTGCTATTGTTTTAAGAAAAATACGAATATTATTGGATGATGATGGTAAATGACAGTTGTTGTTTCTGTTTTGTTCTTCTTATTTTGGTGTTGATGAATGGTTGATGCACGTGCAGGTGGGAGCGGTGTGAAAAATTGTACGATGTGCATGGACAAAAAAGAAGCATGTTGGAGGGGAAAACGTAAAGAATGGATATAGTAAGCAGTCGCGGTAAGCCAGTTCCCCCGAAAAAAGCGGGCGCAACCACCGCCCCCGATCACAACTGCGGCAGCTCCACCAGAGTGTGGTGCGCTGCTGGAATGGAAGAAGAAGTGACGGTGGAGGCGATGGAGGCGGTTTGTGGAGGTGGCGTCGACGTTGGTGGTGGGGCGGTCGGGTTCGGAAACTGGCCTCGTGAAACTTAAAAATGCCGCCGTGAGCGACCGAATCGATACGAGGTTGGGGAGTCACGTGGTGCGCATGGTAACCAATCCGAAGGGGGCGCAGGAAAGACGATCGTCCGCGCGCGGATCGCACCGAACGTCAGTCAGTTTGCAGCGAGCCGTGGTCAGTGCAGTGTCGTTGTTGTTGTTGTAGTAGTTGCTCGTCGTCGCCGCCGCCGCCTTCGTTCCGTCATCCTCCCCCGCATACGTCGACTACTCAGTCGCTGCTTCCGACAAAACAGTTGTTGTTTTCAACGTGATGTGAACGCCGCAATAGCAATTGTAGTTATAGTAGTGAACAGCAGTAGACGAGAATCGGAAAGGACGGGTATAATAATAAGACTACGCAAACACAGCATAGAGGAGTTAGTGAAGAAAGAAAGAGAAGGACGATTAGGAGAAGAGAAGTAGATTTAAGAGAGAAATATGATGGAGGATCCGACGCAGGTGTTGTTCACCGAGCTGCCGGTCCCGCTGCTGTCGACTGCCGCCCTCCTCAGACACCACCACCATCATCAGCAACAACAGCAGCACCAACACCATCATCACCATCACCACACGACGCGGTTCCAGCCGTACCATAGGCTGCACCAGCCGCAGCACTTCCACGCAACGCCTGTCCAAGAGTTACACTACCTTCAGCAGCGCGAGATCCCTGAGGAACAGGCGGAGGCCATCGACCCGGATCAGACGCACATTACCAGCCTTTACCCCGAGATATTGGCCATCATCTTCGGGTATCTGGAGGTGCGGGACAAGGGTCGCGCTGCTCAGGTGTGTTCCAGATGGAGAGACGCAGCCTACCACAAATGCGTATGGCGAGGGGTCGAAGCTAAGCTGCACCTGCGGAGAGCCAACCCCTCGCTGTTCGCCTCGCTCGTCAAACGCGGCATCAAGAGGGTGCAGGTGCTTTCGCTGCGGCGATCACTTCGAGACGTCATGCAAGGCATTCCCAACTTGGAGTCTTTGAATCTGAGCGGTTGCTACAACGTGGCCGACGTTGGAATCTCACATGCCTTCATCGCCGATTCACCATCCCTCACCGAGCTGAACCTATCGTTATGCAAGCAGGTGACTGATAACTCGCTAAGTCGCATCGCCCAGTACCTGAAGAACCTGGAAGTGCTCGAGATGGGCGGCTGCTGTAACGTCACCAACACCGGCCTCGTGCTCATCGCCTGGGGCCTGAAGAAGCTGAAGAAACTCAACCTCCGATCGTGTTGGCACGTGAGCGATCAAGGTATTGGTCATTTGGCCGGTATCAATCAGGATTCGGCAGGCGGCAACCAGTCGCTCGAACACCTAGGTCTTCAAGATTGCCAAAGACTTTCCGATGAGGCGTTGAAACACGTCTCCACCGGCCTGACCTCCCTCAAGTCCATAAACCTCAGCTTCTGCGTCAGCATCACCGACAGCGGTTTGAAGCACTTGGCGAAGATGGTTTCGCTGCGAGAACTGAACCTACGCTCCTGCGACAACATCTCCGACATCGGTATGGCTTACCTCGCGGAGGGCGGCTCCAGGATCTCTTCGTTGGATGTGTCGTTCTGTGATAAAATTGGGGACCAAGCGCTCGTGCACATCTCGCAGGGTCTCTTCAACCTGAAAAGTTTGTCGCTGAGTGCGTGCCAGATCACCGACGACGGCCTCGCCCGCATCGCCAAAACCCTGCACGACCTGGAGACCCTCAACATCGGACAGTGCGCCAGGATATCCGACAAGGGACTTCAGACCATCGCCGAATCTCTGACCAGGCTCAAGTGCATAGACCTTTACGGCTGCACGAGAATAACCACCGTCGGCCTCGAAAGGATTATGAAATTACCGCAGCTTAGTATTCTTAATTTAGGACTCTGGCATGTTAGGTGAAACTCGAAGCCCTAGTAGGTAGGAGAGCGTTAAGTAATATGCCTTATCTCCATAACGCATTTTTGTGGTCGCCGATGACCCTTTTTTACATTCATTCATTCCCATCTCCAAAATATTTTTAATTCAATTATATATATATATAAATGTGTGTGTGTATAGATCATAATACAAGACACTATATAAATTCTATAATTATCTGCTGATCGTGTTGATGTTGCTACTCAAAACATAAAAACAAATTCAATCTCATATATATATATAAATAAATATGTGTATGTAATATAATTAATGTAATAATATTCACACGTTCGGAGCTAAGGGAAATTCGGTTGACCCAAAAATGCGTGGGATAAGCGCAATGAGCTGTGATAGTAATAAACGAATGACGTAACCGTTCGACTAAACTAACTTATAAATAAATAAAAAAATATTATATATATATACATGCATGCATACTATATATGTATATCATATATATATACATAGATCCAAAACAAGAATGTATGTAAACTCTAGTAAAGTATAAGGACTGATCGATCATCTCTACCGAAGAAACAAAAATCCGCCTACAATTTCTTTTTTTATCCTTTTTTTTGGCCTTTCGAAATCCACCGAAAACTCTGCTGCAACATTTCATTTGTTTTATTTTCTTTTATTATTTGCGGTTCAAATGCACATTACATTGTTTTTACACATTTACGAAAGCATCGAGCGAGAAACGAAGAAGTGTAGTGGTTGATGATGAAGTGAAGGAGGAGGAGGAGAAGAAGGAAGAAGGTCGCCGCTTCTGTAATTACCAAAGTTCCACGGCTGCATTTCAAAATCGGCCTCTTTTTTTTCGTTCACTGTGTTCCCTTCTTTTCTTTCGTTAATTCCTTTCTGAAAAGGAGGGTCGCCCTTCCCAGAATCCACGTTATTTTTCTCTTTTCATTCTTTCTACTTATTTTCTTTTTGTTGTTGTTGTGTTGTTCCGTCTGAATGCCACCGGCCGAGTTTTACTACCTGCTCTTTCAAAAATCGGCACACGTGTTCTTCCCTCCTCCGGCGGCGACTGGTTTTCCAGCATCCCTCTTCATCCTCTTCAGCCATCTCCGAGAAACGACCGAAACACACGGATGGGAAAAATCGTCCCTTCTAAACTCTCGCCCCTTGTTGTCTCTATAATCTCTCTTTTTTTTTGTGTTAACGGCGCCATGCAATATTCTCTTGTTTCAACTGTGTTAACTATTTAAAAGAAAAAAAAATCAACAATGTTGAATATTGTTATTTACTTACAAATTGTTTCGTTTCTATTAATTTCTTGTTGTAATTTCTGTTTATATATTTTTTCCTCCCCGTTTATCCTCAGAAGAATTATGGATGGATAAAGGCCATTTATATTATTTATATACACCACCATTAATTTTCTCTTTATTACTTTGTTTTTTTTTTATATCTATAATAGCAATTTTTTCCATTGTTCTTTCTATTTTTTTTTTGATATGATATTTTTGTCTCCTTGGATATTTCCCCTTTAGTTGATAAGACTTATGTAAAATAAAGATGTTGTACAGAATTACATCATGTGTAAATACAATTGCAGTTACATATTTGTTAAAATTACGTTATGTTTTATAAATTGAACGAAATTTAAGACTTAATAAAATTTTTATCAATTACAATCAACATCATCTTTCATTCGAAAACAAAAACCCAACCTTCACCTTTTTTTTTCTATTCCAATATACATTCTTTACGAAATTTCAAATTATCAAACTTTTCTAGTAAATCTTAATATATTACTTTATTGATTTTATTAGGTAGTGAATAATTTTTAGTGAAAAAAAAAAAATAAATTTTGCAAAAAAAAAAATTTAATAGATTGATTGAAAAAATACTTGATAATTAATTTAAAGCAATTTAAAATATTGTAAATTACAATTAATTAAAATTTTCTCAAAATATTTTTTTTTGTTCACAATCTGTTCATCAATGTGAACATTGAGTAAATTTAAGATCGCGGTTGACATTCAATGAAAAATCTTTCCCGGTGGATAGTTACCATTATGATGTTTAGATTTTTTAATTTGTTGGTTGGCTGTCGTCTTGTAGGTTAACTTCAGTAGTATATTGATGCTCTGAGATTCCACTATTTCCTTTGACTGTGAATCTGCTGCTATTCTTAACACTGTCATTGTCCATCGACTTCACTGAAGGGTGAAGGTCCATATGTTGAACCTCATTCATTTGACTTGCTGCAAGCACCAAGAGGGCTCACAAAGGGCTTGGCTTGACCAGGATTTGAACCTGCGCCAACTAGATCGTGGGTAGGGCGACTAATAGCCCTTCAAAATAATTAAAAAATATTTTAAATAAAAAACGAAGCAAATTGGATAATTCTAAAATTAAGAACTGTATAGTCTATAATAATGAATTTAACCTCGTTAAGTTTATTCTCGTTTCATAAATATGTTTTATTCATTATTGTAAAAGTTAGAACAATTTTTGTTTGACTTTGAAAACAAAATGATGGTTTTCCTGAAAACTGCTTCGATGTGCGCAATTTTAATGAGCTCGTATGAACAGTTACATTGTATAAATATTGATGTGCGTTAAATTTAAAAACCTAATTGAAATGAATAACGCATTCGCGATTGTTGTTAAACATTTGAAAGTAGATTACTCCGATTCAGCATAAACTATACAAAGACTAATAATTATGAGCGTTTCATAATAACATCTGTATCAATGTCAATTACTTATATATATCAGAGTTTAGTTAAAATCATTATTTTAGTATTTAGAAATAGCCACAGTTTACATTAATAAAATCGTGTAAATAATCCGTTTTGATATTTACTATTTACAAAATTACATCAATTATAGAGCAATTTGACTGTTTCCATGTTTACGTAATGAAAGGGACGATTTTCAAATAATTACTATCTAGTAAACTAGTACTGCTTATTTAATATTTTACTAATTACGCAAAATACTGGTGTGCTTTGGATGGAGGCGAGTTTATTGTTGTAAATTGTAAAAATAAAAAACGCATTGAAGCATTAAAGTTTCCTATAAATGCAAATGATGTTATTCTATACTTATGCTATGTATAATTTGCAATTACCAATTGATAATTTGAATATGCATGTGCAAATTTTAGTTGATTAATTTATGAAGTAATTAAATAATATTAAAATGAAATGTTAGTCATAGCATATAAACTAAACGTGCGGGCTCACTAGATTTTTTTTTGTAAAAATAGACAATATCTTACAAAAATGGCTCTTTGCTTCATAAAGGTTGCCGAACTCATGTTTATATTATAAACTGTGTCATCTGCAACGCGAATTGATAACAACAACATAATTACAAAGAAGGCTTCTATGGGAAACAAAAGAAGTAAGGTTATCTCGAAATCAATGGCCGAAGAAGAAACAATGAAATGAAAAGAACAAAAAATGAGAAATTCGTTTTTGAATTCAAACGTAAAAAAAACTGAAGTAAAAAAAAAAATAATAATTTCGTACAAAATATAAAACAATCAGAAAAGTTTTGATTGAAAATACGAATAAAATTTTGTAATTATGCTTCAAATTATTATAATAATTTGATTTATTAAATATGTGCAGATTTATGAAGGAATAAAAACATGAAGACAAAAAAGGCTTATGTGGAAAACAAAGCAACAACAAAAACAATTGTACACAAAAAAAAAACAAAACATGTAAAGTTATCTTGAAACCAATGACCATAGAAGATACAATGGAATGAAAAGAAGTAAAAAATTTGAAATTCGTTGTTGAATTCAAACATAATTCAAATATAATTCAAATTTAAAAAAATAATGAATAATTTCATAAAAAAAAAGCTGAAGAAATCAGAAAAGTTATGATTGAAGATACGAATAAATTTTGTAATTATGCTTTAAAATATTATAATAATTCGATTTATTAAATATGTGCAGTTTTTAGGAAGAAATAAGAACATGAAGACAAAGAAGGCTTCTATGGAAAACAAAGCAACAACAATAACAATTGTACACAAAAAAAAACAAAACAAGTTAAGTTATCTCGAAACCAATGACCATAGAAGATATAATGGAATGAAAAGAAGTAAAAAATTGAAATTCGTTGTTGAATTCAAACATAATTCAAATTTAAAAAATAATGAATAATTTTATAAAAAAAAAGCTGAAGAAATCAGATAAGTTATGCAGATACGAATAAATTTTGTAATTTATATTGAAAAATAAAAACATTTTTACAAAGAAGGTTTCTGTAGAAAACAAAAACAATTGCACGCAAAAAATAATTTTTGTTGTTTGAAACGTTTTTTATATTTAAAAAACTGAAACAATCAGAAAAGATTTTTTTAAATTTTTACATTTTATATTAAAAAATAAGAACATTATGACAAAGAAGGTTTAAGTAAAAAACAAAACAACAACAAAAGAAGTAAGGTTATCTAAAATTAATAATTATAATAATTCGATTTATTAAATCTGTACAGTTTATATTAAAAAAATAATAATAAGCGGATTAATTTATCGAAATGAAAATTTTAAATTATAATCGTAATAATGATGATGATGCAAATGTTATTAAATAGAATCGAAGCGCGTTTCGATGCAAATCTGGGATATAAATAATAACATTATTATAATTTCTTATCCGATCGACCGCAAATCAATCACACTCGAATCCTCATACTATTTTATTTGATTCGATTTCCGATGAAATTAAATTTGAAAATCGGTCTTTCGAATTTGTTTAATGTAATTAAAAAAAAAATACACATTTTGATGGTTAAAAGGACTTAAGTTTTTCTTCTTTTTTATGAAATTTATAGTAGAATCTTTGAGGTATTTGTTTCAGTTTGATAAAATTATAGATCAAGCATTCAATCAATATCCTTCACACATGTTGCATAACTATATTAGGTCACAAACTTATGAGTAATAAATATTTTATTTGACAATTATTTTATTAATACTTTATTCGTTTAAGATTGGAATTAAAACTGATAAATTAAAATCACAAAGCCTACGTTAGTTAGAAAATAGCATATGAGAAGGAATAATAAGAATTTGCTGCAACAAGTCCTCATTTTATTGCACACAATCTAGGTTTTACGACAATTTCCTTTTTACCTGATTTCTCCCCTTTTTTTCCATCTTTGTGCCGCTGTCTGTCCTAAGCCTCTCGCCTAATGCTGCAATAAGGTTTTGGAAATGTCGGTGAATTCGAACTCGCAGAGAACAGGGAGCAAGACGAATAGAAAGAGAGGAAATCGAGAAAGATCAAACGAAAATACCGACCGTGATTTTAGTGAAAATTTCATACTTTTACTACTTTAAAACAGATTACGTAAATACTCGCTTCTTCACCTATTTTTTTATTTATTACCTGTAATTTAAATTTGACTTTACTGCATCTTTCGATTACTAATAAAATTTTATTGTTTGTTGTTTATTTGTGTAAAAACTTAGAAAATTCTTTTAAATCTTAAAAAAAAAATGTTACAATTTGGTGAACTAAATTAATTAAATAGATTAAGTCAGTTGTCGATTTAATAAGTTAATTGTATTTTTTATGTCTTTACTGAAATTCCGTGTGATCATCAACCTGTGACGTTAAAAAAGAAGGATTATGAAATAATTACATGCAAAAAAAAGTGTTATTATATCATTTTTATATACTTTATAGAGACGTAAAGTGAGATATTGTAAAGATTTATTTTTATTACAAAAATAAGACGTACATTTTTTAATCAATTAAATTATGAACATAAATTACTAAATTTTATTGCTAAATATGATTTCTATTGCAATCCACGTTTAATACAGTTATAAATATATAAATTTATAGAAATGCATGTTTCTATTTGGATGATTCATTTAAATTTTTAATAAGTATTCAAATAATTAAACTGATTTACAATTTATTAGATATTCAAAGAAGGCCATGGAAACAATAAAATCAAATTTCGATGTTTCATTATACCTCGCATAGTGCGGCTTCGATTAGTGCGTATCGACTTTAGAACGGTTTGAAAAATCCAAAACAAAGTTTTAATTGAAAAAAAAAATTAGTACTCAAAATTATTTTGCAGATTTTTGTTTTGCTGTTTATTTTTATACGATTTTAAAGTTATGCGGTTTTAAACGGAACCGCACTATTCGAGATATTTTATTGTACTTATAATTTTTCATCCAGACAAAGTAAATTATGTTAAAAAAGAGGAGTGAAAACGCTTGAAATTATGAAAATATTGTTGAATTAATGCAGACATCACATAGAAAGTCCTTTCATATCCACCGCATGACTAACCTAACCTACCGCAAATCTGAGAACTGCGAATGACGTAACTTTTGCGTATTTCAAAATCCTTCTACGAGATTTATTTGAATTAGAAGATTCGTTTAAAAATAAAAAAAGGTAACATATGATTTTGTTATTTTTTGTTCATCAAATATCATCAAACATTTCATGAGTGTATCCAGTTTATTTAAATTTATCTTTTATGGCTCACTTGATATTTCCACTGAATTAACCTTAATTCACCACAGGAAACGCAACAACGAAATGTCACAATAATTAAAAAAAAAAAATAATAATAAATCAGAGCAATTTGTTAATGTTTTTAAATATGAAAAATACCATTTTTTTTTTACATAAAACAAAAGTTTAAATGATTTGTTTGAATTTTTTAGAGAAATAATTACAAGCATTGTTATCTATTTTGTGAAACGAGTGAAAAATATTATTGTGTTTGTTGACTTTGTGCAGTTGCAACGTTTTATACCAGACAAAGCCATTAATGTTCCATGAAAACAACATACATTAATAGAGAAAAGCACGAATCTTGAGTGTATTAATTGCAATTAAATGTAATGTTTAAAACTCTGTACAATTTTCTTATAATTATTGTTTATCGATGAACCATTCAATGTTAATTACACATAACAATATAGAATTACTTTTGTATTAGTCTACAGAAATGTATTGTACTTAACATTTCTTATCCATTACGTGCAATTTTCCTAGGTTTTGGGGACTCACAAGACTTTTATGAACCTACAAAAATATTGAAATGCAATCGTTTTTTATAATTGAATAATATTTAATTATTATCTAGTACACACGACAACCTTAAATAACTATTATAGTTAGTAATCATTAATTGTAATTAACATTCAAATTTATGCATAAAATAACAGAGAAATTTCCATCTGAAGATAATTTTTATTGTACATATTATTAAATTGAGTTAAGTTGGTGGAATTTGCAGATTTTTCAATCAGATTTCAATAAATATAAGATACATACAATAATATAATTGTAAATAACATTTAAATACAGAAAACCTAAGAAATTTATCAAATTTCCTCTTAAATAGTATTAAGATTCATTAATTATTGATTATCAGATTTTCCAATACAAAATCAACTGTTAATTACTCAAAACGTAAAGCAAATAAATAAACGTTTTCTTATCATGTTTTCATGATTTTCAGTCATATTTTAGACACTGATCTTTATCTACTTGCATCCTTAAAGCAGAGACGTTAAGGTATAGTTGAAGAAAAAAAAGATTAAAGATCTTTTGAGACATAAATTTGAAATGCTCGAATGATAGCATCATGAAAAAAAGTCAAGATTTGAAATGACATAATGAAAAATAAATACATTTCTCTGTAGATTTATTTACACTTGATAGTACGTTAAACAGGGACGAAACGTTAACTTTTGAAGACCTGGAATTACACTATTCTAATTAGAGAACCTCAAATAACATTGTTTGTGGGTTCTCGACTAACATTGTTTGTGGGCCCTCGACTAATATTGTTTGTGGGTCCGCGATAATCATTGTTTAGAGGCCCTCAATGAACCTAAGTTTGGGTTAGTTGTGTCAATTTCTTGACCTCTTGCGACATTAAATAAATTAAACGTTGTTGGTTTCCTAATCAAATTAATTTTGAATTATATTAAATTTGTTACAATTTATTTTTATTATTGATGGATTTTGCTGGAAAAGGAACGAAAACCGAGCACAGAAGATCAATTGTTGCATGCGGTTTTCACCTGACCATATATATATATATATTTAATCATTTATCAGAGCGTAATCTATGCGAACAGGATGAGAAGTATCAATGAATAAAAGTAAAACGCAGCTGGCTGGAATCGATTCATACGTTATTTTCGTAATGCTCTTCTGCCGCGAAAATGTTGTTATCCTTCGAAGCAATCTTCAATCGCGCGCGCGTTCCTAGGAAACAACGTCAAAAACAACATCAACAACAACAAATGACACAAAGGTTTCCATAGTTTCCACGTTTCCTTTCAGGTCGGGACTGGCATAATTTTCATTCGCGTAACCGGTTTTGTCTTTATCTTCTCTTCTGTTCTTTTTTCTCTTTCTCTCTCATTTTGATTCGAGATACAATTAATGCCATTGTTTCAATTTCGTCCGACGGCCACAGCTGTGTTATAATTCTCGAAAGCTCGGATCTGGGCACATGCCTATTGTGCATACAATGGACGCGATATATCTCCGAGTTCACGTGGACTTTAACAAGAAAATTTCGCTTGGAAAGAGTAGAAGGAGTAGGAAATTTGCAACGTCTGTTTGCACGATTCGCTGCATGCAGCATCATCCGTTTAACGCACAACAGCAGCAAGTTAATTCTTCTTCGTCCTTGTGACACACTGCGCTTTTCCAGTGAGTTTGCAGATTTTTTTTTAGTACTCCCACGATGATCAACGAATTCTTAATTTTGATTTTTCAAAACAAAAAAATTCATAACTACCGCACATTTTTTTTAAATAAAAATTGTATGCGCATTTAATTGTATGCAATTTGCAAGCAGCAATCGTAGGTAACATGTGGAAATTATGCAAATTGCATGCCATTTTCGCATGGACAATATTCATTACAGATACGTTCCTTATAAATCAATTACTTCTCATTTCCTCGTATTTCGCGTACAACGAAATTTGTAATCACAAATTACATATTGTCTAATACAACGTTAAACACTCCTAACAATCATATCTCAATACAAAACACGTACATCAAATTATGACTATATGCAATTAATCTAACATAATTTAAAAATCGCGACATTTAAATTACAGCCAAATGAATGGAACCACAGTAATGTATGAATACTGGCTACATTCCCCAAATATCCAGCTTTCATGTTCATCTTTTGGATCTATTCAATCTATTATAGATTCAGAGATAATCACTGAAATGTAAATTAAAAACACTGCTTCAATGTTTCAAATTTGAACGCGAATTATAGTCAAATGGATGAAACCTCAGTAATGTATGAATACTCGCTATATTTTCCAAACATCCAGCTTTCATATGCTTATTTTGAATCTATTCAATCTATTATAGTTTCCGAGAAAATTACTAAAATGTGAAAACACTGCTTTCTTTCGATTTTGCATTAATACAATTTTGTTGGCGAATTGCAGCCAAATATATGAAACCACAGTAATGTATGAATACTCGTTACATTCCCCAAAAGTCCAGCTTTCATTTACATATTTTGAATCTATTCAATCTATTACAGTTTCCAAGATAATCACTAAAATATGTAAATTATGTGTCCTCATCTGAATGTGACATCCATTTTTTTTAAGTTTCAACTTGTCAGTTTGATACTACTGTTGTAAGTAATATAAAATTGACAAAACCTGTAATAACAGTAAAATCAATTTTATTCTTAAGTTCGATAAGCACCGAAAAGGGTCAAATATAAATAAAATTAAAAGCTACATCTGTCAAATTTATTAAGTATTAATTAAGATTTTGTTGTTGTTTTCAAGCCATAACCTACAGCAATTAAAATTACATTTTGTAATGTATCGAAATGAACAAAAAAAGAAAAGAACAGCAATTAAATCAAGAAATTTGGGTTCAACGTATTTCCGATTGACTGAAGAAACAACGGCCTTAGCAAATGTGCGTTCAATCTGCGACCTTTCACGGTCTTTGGGTCAAAGTCAGGTCAAATTTTGTGCGTGGAAAACGGACATGTATTCAAATCGAAAAGAATAGTACAATGCGTGTTCACTCTTCGATATTTCTGATGTTCGACAAGAGATTTAATAAGTAGTTTTTTTTTTGCGTAATAAATACCAAAATTGAATGGTCGCATTTCAAATGTTTCAGTTGATGACAGTTGACGCTTGGAGCCGCACTTTGTTATCAAAAGAGCCACATGCGGCTCCGGAATTGCCGATTTCTTAATAGACAATAGTAATTTGAAAATGTTTATGAAAATAATTTTCACTAATTACTGCGAGATTTGCAGTTTTTAAGCATCTTACGGAAATTATAATTATATCTGTTTATAATTTTATTTGAATGCATTTGGAAATAAATGAAAAACAATGAAATAAATAAACGAAAATTTGAAAGCAAATCTAGTTAGGAGATAAAAAGAAAAGAGAACCGATTGAGTAAACATTGGGTTTGTGCCATTTATTTGTGTCGTTGTTCATGCGTAATGTGAGGTAGTTACATTGTACCCAATGGAAATTGTGCAATGTTACACGGCTGTAGGTAACGTACATAAGTAGACGTTGATATCTGATCCAGAAACAATATTTGCACAAACGCGCGTCTGTCCTTATCAACGCATCAAAAGGGGTCTCCGATAAAAGCATCCAATTACACAAAACTTTTCACCGCGGATTTCACAACAATTTTCACCGATATATTAAATCTCAAACACACAGAAACAACAGCCTACAGTTCTGTTTGATTTAAACTTTCTTGCTACTTATTTTGGAGAAATCTCTTGCACTTTACTAAATTCCATACAAAAACAATACAATTTTTAATAATAGTGCTCAAACTTAGTGAAATTGTAGCAACAAAAAAGTAAATTTTGGAAATATTCACTATCTTTATTAAATTAATGAAATGTACAGTAATACCTCGCATAGTGCGGTACGGATTCAGTATAGCACGGTTTGAAAATTTCAAAACAAAAACTAAATTTTAATTGAACAAAAATTAAACTGTAAAAAAAAAATCACTAGACAATCAAGTCCTCGATTAGTCCGGTTTCAAATATTATCGGAACCGATTATCTGCACGTTGCATCGACGTAGAATGTGTTTTTTTTGTTAAATATATAAAGCGACATCTGTGAAATAAATCTATTATTAGTTTAGACATCACAAAGAACTAATTATTTTTAAAGTTAATGAAAAAATACTTTAAATTAAAAGTAAAATATGCGTATGAAAGTGAACATATTTTGTTGTAGTTAAAATTTAGAAATGAAAAAAGAAAATTTTATGAAAATCCAATTGATTTGATCAAATTATTACTAGGATAGATCAGTGCGCTTCCATCAGTGCGGATTCATTATAGTACGATTAGAAAACAAACTACATTTTAATCAAGCATACTAAAATCACATTGTAAAGAAAAATTATATATAGTCAAGTGCTCGATTAGTCCGGTTTCAAATATTGGCGGAAGCGATTGTCCGTACTATGCGAGGTATTCATATAATTGAACGAAAAAGTTGTCATTAGTTTTGTCAAATAGAAATAATAAAATAAATTATTTAAAAAATATTAATAATATTAATAAAAATAAAATATTTCATAAATTTTCTAAATAAGAAGAAAATTAAAAAAAAACGATATTCAAAACAATGATGTATGGACTACATAAACTGCGGAAATTTTTTTATTTCAAACGTAGTTTTTTTTGTCCTTCTTACATTGTTCTAAGGAATAGGAAGAGCCTCAGTTCACCTTGGCTCCATTTTCTCAATTACTCACATACACGTGCAGCAAAATTGATGACTTAATTACTCAAAAAAACAGTACACACTTGTAAATACTAGAAAAAAATCACTTTTCGTAATTTAATACGAATTAGGAGCATGAATGCATTATTTTATAATCAATTTAATTAAACACACACAAATCGATTTAAATTGACTAAGTAAAATTTAACTATTCACTGTAAAGCAATTACAGAGACAACAATTGAAAAAAACAACAACAAGTAATTACAATTTAGTTCGAACACCGAATGTTGCAAAAAGCACGTTTTCCTTCAAACAATTACACGATTTTTTTTTTAATGCAAATAATCGCACGTAATTTACAGCTTTATGATATATTTTGTTGTTGTTGTTGTTGTTTTTTTTAGTATAATATTCGTGGGCCATTAAAATGCAAATGTTGTAAGTGAATTAAGCGAAACGTTATTTATTGCAAATTCGGTGATTCCGTTGTTCACGCACTCCGAATGTACCGGAAACGGGTGAATTATGCTTACGTTACGCAATACATCGCAGCTCGCATATTCATTCATTTATTCTTGTGTTGTTCTTTTTTTTGTTTTCACTCTTTGTAGTCACGAATTATGACTCAGTTGAATGTTGTAATGTACTTTTTTTTACTACTAGTAAAGCATTTCTACTACTTCTTTTGGGGCGAAGTGTTAATTTGCACAGTTCTTCAGTTTTCATCAATTTACCTTTTTTTTAATGTACTTAGTCCGATGACCTTTTGTCATCTTTCTGGCAAATTCATGATTTCAAGTTCAATGATCTTTTGGTCCTTATCAGCAAAAACCTGAACCGAGTGCGATTTCAGGTCATCATAATTAGTGAAAGTTTTGCCATTCAAAGAGTTTCGCAATCTTTGAAATAAATGGTAATTTGATGGCACAAGGTCCGGGCATCTCTTCCCAATCAAGCTCCAATAATTTTCTACGAGTTACCAAAGATGTATGAAGATTTTCACTGTTTTGTTGCATATTCTGATCATTTTCTTTGATTGCTTCTTCCTGTTTCGTTAGTTGTTGACAGTAAACATCTGAATTGATTGTTTGGTTCTATGAATGCAGCTCAAAATGCACAACAACTTAGTAATCCCACCAAATTTATAGCATTTTTGATGCAATTCAGTTTTCGATCTGGTTTGTGCTGGTTCATTACACTTTAATCATCATCTTTTTTGAATGATGTTCTTGTAGACAATCCATTTTTCATTACCAATGATGATTTGTTTAAAAAAAAACTATTTCATTGTTTTCGAAATGAATATTGCAAATGTTGACTTAACATAACAGTGAATCTTTTTCAATTCATGCGAAGATTCTTAAAGACTTCAGCATCCTTTTTGTCTTTACAAAAATAAAAAATGTAAAATAAGTCGAAAATGTTCCTTTTTGCACTCTAGTGACCCTAAAGTAATAGCTGCAAACTAAATGACACACACAATGACTTCTACAGAAAACTAAAAGTTACAGCTTTGAAGTAACAAATTCATAACATTTCAAAGATTTCTGCTTAAAAATAGAATGTTGTAATTTAATATTTGTTGAATTGAAAAAATAATATAATAAAATTTGTTGATTTGATCCAATATTTAATAGAATATAGAATCAGATTTACATCAACTGGAAAAACTGATTCAATCTTTGAAATTCTCAGAAAATTCGATGAAATATTTAATCATCTTTTTTTTCAGTCAAAATTTCGATGAGAAATATGAAAATTTCAATTCATTCTCAGAATATTTTGTTGTAACCAAAATATTCTGAGAATATTGAAAAACTCAATGGATTTGATCAAATTGCTACTAGTATTAAAATCATAGTTATATCAATTTAGAAATTCTGAAATATTTACTCAAATTTTTACATTTTTTCACTCAATTATTTCGTTAGAAATATGAAAAACTTAAGTAATTTGAACAAACATCAACTAAAATATAAATGAGATTTATATCAACTCAAAAAAATGATTATTTTAAATTAATTGGAAATTCTCCATAACTTTTTTCACTCAAATTTATTTCTAAAGAACAATTATAAATATTTGAAGAAATTTTTCATATTTATTAATTTTTAAATCTAAATTAATAATATAATAATTCGAAAATTGTTTCGAATTTAACAAATTTTTAATTTTAACATCGACAAGGCAACAAATTTCCCTTTATTTTATCGAACGGAACGTCGACTGAAAGCGAAAACCAACAGTTATCGTTCATTTGCTCCATATACGTTCTCATAAATATATTTTTTTCCGTGCTCACATTTATTTGTATATGAAATGTGCGGATGATATAAAACACTATCTACCCTCACTTACATAAAAAAAAATAGGAGAGTAAACGCGCACAGAGATAGAGAAAAGTGTACATGAAACATTGATGTATTTATATTTAATCATATACAGGAAGAAATATTGATTCACTTTTTTTCACTCGTATGCAATTCATTCCAACGCATTTAATGCGGTCATCGGATGAAAAATGTCAATTGCAATCCTCCCTACGGATGTCCACAATAATAAACATATCCGCATCTCTTTTTTCCATCCTACAGTTTGATGTACGTTGTAAAGTTTTCACATTTTTTTTTGTTCATGAAACAGCTCTAAATACTTGTTACAATTCCATTATAACTCGTTTAAAGTACGTTATGTTAATGTCCTTCAAGGCCCTAACCACTTTCTAATAGCTGGATCCTCTTTAAAATTAGTATCAATCATGTCAAGGTCAAAAAAACATTTTCTTTTCCAATTTTCATTAATTTCACTTTCCTTTTCCATTCAATTTTAACTCTACAGTCATTTTATTCGTTACAATTTCAGATTAGATTTGAATATTTTACTTTACTTCTAATTATAACAATTTTTCAGAAATTTATTGAAACGTGAAGACAATTTTTATTTTAATCTTCTGATTATTATTTTGGACATAAATTAACTTGACTCTAGATCATAGATGTCGTTGCAAAGTTTGTATATTTTGCATGAAAACAAGATTTTTTTATATTTTCGATCTGGAAATGTTTCATTTGAAACTAGTCGGACTAGCTATTAATTACACTTTATTGTGACGCGGAATGCTCATCACTTGTTATGAACTTTCAGTTGCGTAATTTTTATTAGATCCTTCGAATTCTCCACTACTTACTCACTCAATCTGCGCTTGTTACTAAATGAAAAAAAAACAACAACATCTCTACAATCAATTAAACACGAATGCCTGCACCCATTTACAATTATGTCTGTAGTTCCCCGAGGAAATATACTTGGACCTTAAATTTATTTTAACATTCAACAACAATCTTGAACTCAATTCTGTTGTTTGTTAAGGGCTTCGTATTTTTGTCGCTAACGTATTTTATTATTTATGATGCGAATATATTCGTCATAAGCGCTACGCAATACAAGAGACCATGACGAATATATACGACATAACCATTTAAAACGTTAATGAATCTTTTACAAAGAATTAGATTGTGTCTCCACATTTATTTAATTCAGTATAATTTTAGCTTAATCAAGAATATATATAGTTATGAAAATTTTTCAAATATTTACAAAAACTTGAAGACATTGCCCTTTCGAATGTTACAATTCATTGCTTCAAATTCAACCATGTAATATGATTTTTCTTTATAGATGTTTAAATAAAAACGTTTGTCCCATTTCCAATTATAACTGGAGTTCCCCAAGAAAATGTACTTTGTCCTATGATTTATTTAACCTTTCAACACCAACAATCCTACAGAAAATTACTTCGAAAATATATTTTTATTACAAACTTAAAGCGAGTATCATTCAATAGATTGAACTCACTTTAGCTTAACTCCAATCAATACTTAAATACTTCTATGTAAACTATTGTGGAAGAGTAAAAAAACTAATTTTAGATCGTGCATTTGCGTCGAACAAATTGATTGGTCAAATTAACGTCGTCTCGAAATAATAGTCATCGTCGTAATGCGACTCAATTGCTGACGTTCTATTTTATTTTATTATTCGTATACTTTCCGAGTCGAAGCTGAAGTCGAAGAAGGGAAGAATATTGAATTCTCGGCTGCAACAGCAGCAGCAGATGCAATTATTTTCGTAACATATATATTTTTTATATTTGCTTGTGTTAATTTGCAAAATGCATAATGGAAATGAAACGGATCATTAGGAAGGTATAATAATTACAGCGAAGAAACCAGAAACACTTAGGGATTAAACGCAATTATCTGCAGTCAAGAAAGTTGTTTTTTTTTTCATAATTTTCAACTCGAGATTATAAGTTATCATCTACTTGTTTTCTACTAGGATCATAATTATTATTCCTCCGTTTTCTTTAATGAAAACATGTAAAATTAATATACTATATTTCTACGTATTTTATTCAATGTTTTGGATATTAAATTTGTAACTGTTTTAATTAATAATGCTTTGATTTTTTTCAAAAATTGACTAAAATTAAACAAACTAATTGAACTAAAATGAATGAGTAATGTTTATGTGCATTTTCAATGATTTTTACTGTTTTAAAACGAACGAATTTTGTTCGAGAATCGAGGTTTTTTTTTTTAAATTTGTTCGGGAACCGAGGTTCCATTATTTTCCATTCATTATGTTACCATCACTTTTAAAGACTTGCTAACTAATTAAATGTTTTTGAGAATAAAGCAAAGCTAAACTGAACTTTAAAAAAAAATGAAATTTTATATTGATTTTGTAATCAAGTATAAAAAATTGTTGTACTTCAGATATTATAACTGAGTTAAAGCTTATTTATTGCTTAATCTGTTTTTGCTATTATCTCATATATACTAAATGTATCATTGTTGCTTCTATTGTGAGCGCACTTTTGTTTCATATTTCGTAATATAAGTGAAGACGAAGACGAAATTCTCCAGCTCGAACCGAACCCATCTCGATGGCCATCCTCGACATCCCATATTTCCGCGCTCTCATTCACACGTGTCTTAAGGACCTTAATCTCTCCTTCCCACGCATCCAATTCATATCCACCGATTAATTACATAACTTATGTATTACAATTTTCCATCCATTTCGACCTTGAGAATTACCGAAGCGAACTCTTCGTTCGCGCTTTGAGTTTCGAAAATTAAATGTTGCACAGCTGTTGTTACAGAAGTGCCCATCATCCACGGGAAACCGAAGAAGCAAGGTCTCTTCGATGACAAAATTGCACCAAAATATATATACATATAAATAAAAAATGCTTCGTGTTTGCGTGGGTGAACATATGAGCAAATGGAAAGCAACTGTTGCAGAATGCATGGGAAAATATGATGAAGAACAGAAGAATTGGAGGAGGCGCGCAATAACGGTGAACGAGAGAAATATGAAGAAGAAAAAAAAAAGGATAATGCTGAAGAAAATGAGGGCATATGAAATTACGTAAAGGTTTTGTACTTCTTCTTGGTCCGGCAGATATTTCGTCGTTTCAATTATTCTCATCGCTTCGGGATGTTTTCCTTTAATTTACCATTTTTCATCTAAACTAGAAAATGTCGCCGTCTGCTATTCCGGCCCTCCGGGGACACTTTTATAACATCATTTTCCCATCCTTCCATCAACGGTAAGCACATACTCGTTCGTATCTTAGAAGTAACTTTTGACGAACCAAAATATAATAATCCATCATCGGACCAATGAGGTTACCCAGAGGAACAACTGGGATAATTAAGCACGGCTTACTAGGTTTTGGTTAGGTAGAAAATACATTTGAAATTATTTTCGGGCAAAAACAGAAGTCAAGTAAATAATTGTATATAAATAATCATGTATGTTAAAAGAGTTAAGTAAGTGGACGTAGTATAGTACAGCGTTTATAAAACTATGGTTTTCATTACATTTTTAATAGGTCGCAAAATGACACCTGTCAAAGCGAAGAATTGGTGAAATACTCTTATCAATTGGATCGTGAAATGACTGCTGTCTCCTTCTTTATGTCAAAGCGAAGAACTGACAGCAAAATGACAGCTGTCACAATTAATTCATTAATTATATAAAATTATTTTCTGTTTCTGCTATTTACAATATTTGTATTTATAAATATATAAATAAACAAAAATTATATAAATCTAATTCGAAAGAAATTTTTTAAGTCTATTTATTTGCTGTTGGAATTTGTGAACTTTGAAGCGTATCTATTTGAACTATTCCATTTAACATTGCAAAATGGAATAGAAAGACTTCCGTTTGAGTAAATCGCATTAAATCTGGCATTTGAGTAACGGCGAATTACTTAAATGGAAATTATCAGCACACGGCAATTAAAACTTATTACAGGGACATGCATTGTGCAACCTGAATCTAAAAACAAAAACAGTCTATACATTTTTATAAAGTTTACGAAAACTACGATACACACAGTTAGTTGTTACTATAGAGTAGAGTTTTTAAACAATTTTTAATGGGTCTCAAAAATGACAGGTGTCACTTTGTGTCAAAATGTGGAACTGTTAGCAATTGGATCGCAAAATGACAGCTGTCATTGTCACATTGTGTCAAAGCGAGGAACTGGTCAAAAACTGAATTGAGTCGCGAAATGACAGCTGTCACTTTGTGGTAAAGCTATGAACTGGTGATATACTCTTAGCAATTGGATTGCTGTACAACTACAAACGAATATGTTTGCTCACGCCGCAATATGTAGAATATTACAAATATTCTAGTATTTTTTATAACAATATTGTTAAAATCTATTTTATTTTTAATTTAATTTTAATTTAAATAAAATGATTATAATTAACTTCTGCTTTATTTCTCATATTCACTCATTTTCTAATCGTCAGTAGTTTTTGAACAACATAACCAAATCTAGAGGAATTGTACATTTTCAACGTAATATTACAAATGTTAAAAGTTTGTTACTGGAAAATGACCAGATTTACAACTATATTCACTTAATTTCTTAATGTTTCAGCTCTAATTATTGATTTTCGAGTAGTAGTACATAATGTAAACTTATACAATAATTTGTTTTATAGGTTAATCATTCCCTTTTACGAGTAAATGTAAACAAAATAATAAAAGAACATAATCATTTTCTTGCACAAACAAAATGTATTTTGCAAAATTATGTTGCAATTGTAATCGAGTCACGGAAAAGGAAAACCGAATCCGAACGTTCGTCCTTCTCATCTCCTTATGCGCTTAAAAAAAAACAGATATGCGTACTCTGCGTGCGAATCATCACTACAAAATTATCATTGAGTCATCTCGACAAGATAAAATCTACGCGCTCAAATTACTATCAATATTTAATTGAATATTTAATAACACGATTAATAAAACAACAACAAATAACAGCGTTAACGTTGATGAAAAATAAAAGACGCGCAATTTCCTGTTTCAGACAGGAAGACTTAAATTAACGTTAAACATAAATAAATGTTTACGTAACTGTAGAAGCAATCGCGTATAAGTTTTCGATATTTTTTTTTAAATATTTAAATAACTGTTTATCGATTTCAAATAAACATCGTTTAAATCAATTCTCTGTAATTATGTAATAGTTAGATTTATTAATAATAATTAAATGTGTATCATTTCGAAATAGATAATTCAATTAATTAAAATTTAGAAAAATAAATTGTAATAGTTTTATTATATACATTTAAGATGTAATTTTCATGATTTATTCTGGTGTAAATAATTTAATTATGATCGAAAGTAATTCAAATATTGTGCACTTACTGGTTTTTATAATTTAGACTTAATTTAAGTTTTGTTTTCTTATCATTTATGTATATAATGTGTACGTTTGGAAGCCTAAAATCTAACGTGTATCATTTATCATTTGGGGGGCGAAACACGAACGTAATTTGGAAACGGCAGTAATTGAGTTCCATTCGGAATGCGGTCTGTGTCGTATATTACATTAGCTATTTTTTTTTAAAGTAGGCTTGTTTTCCAAATTCATTTAGTGACTTCTCTCCATCGATCTGTATTTTGTATTTTGTATGTAGTATAGTATATAGAAATCCCGACGTTCGAAATCCCGGCTGGCTAAAATTCTGACAATCAAAATCTCGACAGTACCTTTTATTATTATTATAAATTACTACAATAACATTTTAATGGTAGTCGGGATTTCGATATAGTCGGGATTTCAAGCGTCGGGATTTTAAAACAGTCCGGATTTCGAACGTCGGGATTTCAATAGACGGTCTTTTGGTTGTCGGGCTTGCGATATAGACCCCAAACAAATATATTTAGAGGATTTTTGAAAACCGTTTATTTGAGGAAATGTATGTAATTAGAAATCCGGGTTTTCCCAAACAAAAAAAAAACGGGTTTTTTTTTTCAAATATAAAAATTAACGAACTTTTACGTTACGTGAATTGAAAGAAAACTGAAATTAGTTCTAAGTAAAGTTTTTAGTTAATTTAGAAAATCCACAACGTTTAGATAAAAACGTCTAGCTTATTTATTTCAATAGCTTCAAAAAGTGATGTCAAGTTGTTTGGGACAAATGTCAAGATTCTATCCAAATTATTAAATAGAAGATGAATGCGATCATGAAAAGAGGCGAAAAGGAAAAACAAATCATAACTTTGCTTTGAAAAAATCAATTCATAAATATCTTCAAGAACATGCATATGTGACTTTAACCTGTCCTCAACCTGCTAAAAAAGAAATTTTTAGTATTAGTTGGTACAAAGATTAAGAACGATTAATTAATTTCATTATTTAATACTCTAAAGATGATTAAACTTGATACCAAAACTGAGATTTTTCTATTTCTGAGCTTTTTTTATTTGCCCAATAGATCCGTGTTATATCCTAAGAAAATAAGATGTAAGAATCCTTTTTTTTTAATATTTTTTTTGTGAAAATTCGACGATTTAAACCGGTTTTGTAGAAAAATTGGCATTCGAAAACCGGTTTTTATAAAAGTCGGTAATTAAGATCAACGAAAATTTCAGCAAATGTCTGATTAAAAATTTGATTATATTATAACTAGAAAAGCTAGAATAATAATTTACGTAGTTTCAGATTTATGGAAGCAGCATCACAACATTATGATTGATTACATAAGTAAAAATAATCCAAATATGATTTTGGAAAAACTTTATTAGTTTGTTGGTATTTCTTATAAAAATTTACCGGTAATTTCGAAAATCATATTGAACGTTACAATAAAAAAGTGAATATGGTTTTAATTTTTATTGGTAAAAATGGAAATTGTAGAATTGATTCAAATTGAAGTTAATTTTCCAATAAAAAAAAAGTATATCTATATATCAACGGTGGTGAGAGTTTAATGGATGCAAATTTTGCAAATAACGTCGAGTGCTTAAACAATAGTGAATAATGTATCGAAGGGCGGCGGCGGCAGTTCGTTGTGCTGCGTAAAAACGAGGAGCAAATGGAATAAAATGAAATGAATTCATGTATGCACGTGGTAAATACAAACACATAAAGAGAGAAAGAGCCTCCTCACTCGTTGGATGCAAATGAAGATGTACAAATTTAATGCTGCTCGTAAAATTGGCGCGCGCGCGCGCTCTTTATTCTCTCTCTCTTTTCTTCCACCTTTTTCCATTAATGAAATTATATTTAAAATTCACTTTCAAATTTCCAATTTAGAAGGAGAACACGTACAAAACTCGAACCAGCCTTACAACAACCGGCAACAACTTCACACGGTCTGTCTTTCTGTTTTCGTTCATCCGGCGACACAAGAGACGTCCGTTCTTCTTCGGATCGCAGAGCTCTTCGATATAAACACACACACACATACACACTCACGCATGCAGAGAGAGGAGCGGTATTTCATTCTTTCTCTCTTTTCCTTTTGGGAACAACAAAAGCGGTCCCAAAAATAAAACCTTGAAACGGTACTTGTATAACTCACACACTCCACTCGCTCAATGTGCTTTGGGCATGTGAGATTCCTTCAAGGTAAAATACAAAACTACATTTGATTGCAATGACAACCATTCAAATATATACACACACAAAGAAGAAACATATGCGAATACTGAAAAAAATTAGAATCTATAAATTCATTCTAATTGAAAAAAAATGAACAAAAATAATAAGTAAAACACTTATTAACTTTGCGAGGAAATAGTTTGAATAATTAATTGTAATTTAGAAATTTTACATAAAAAAAATATTATAATTATCATGTTTTATTTTTATTAATTACATGTATGTTTCAAGTTTATCAATTAATTTTTTAATTGTTATAATTATATTTTTATCAAAATATTGGATTTAATTCAAGAATTTGCATTTAAATTACTTAATTATTTAATAAAAAAAAACATGAAAAAACATTTATGGTTAAAAATATGAAACTAAAAATCTTAACTTCAAATTTGCGCATAACCTGTAGAAATAAACTAACAGAAATATATATGTGTTGAGAAATATTCGTTATAATTGGTAATTTCGATTCACGCAATAATTGAAATCCAATATGCTTCGCACTTTAAGTTAAAGTTAGAGAGTAGTATGCTTAATTAAATTTGAGATATTTCAAACTTGCGAGCGCCAATTTCGCAAACGCGAAATTCAACATTTGCAACAATTCGAGTGCATTTGAATTGTTACGAAACGTCCGGAATAATTGGCGTTTTCAGCGGATTCGCAAACGTAACCTAATATATTTTATTCGACGCCAATTAAACGTTCTTCGCATATTGCTTTTTCTTAATTAATATTATGTTTCTTGCCAGAGATCTCCAATTACATGCAGTTAGTAATTCGCAGTTTGCGTATAAAGAAAGATGCATCCACACCTTACTAGAAACATAGATGACTGTTATGAATGACATTTAAACTGAACTGTCAGCTGTCAAGTGTCATATAACATAAGTTAGTGCCAGAGAGTAACGTTATATTAGGTGTAATATGGACGAAGCATATAGGTTTATTTCTTAGATACAATTAGATTTTAGTTCTTTACAAATGCAGAAAAAAATAAATTGAACTGAAACATCAGCTGTCAACTGTGAAGTATCATAATTTAGTACTTCAGACAAACGTCATAATACGTGTAAGGTGGACGCAAATTCTTCGTTTATTTCTTTAGATAGTACTAGATTGTAGTTCTTTGTGAGTACGTAAAAATGGAAATTTAAGTGAACTGTAAAATGTCAAGTACTGACTAACGTGATATTATGTGTAATGTGGACGCAGCTTTACATACGATTAGATTATAGTTTCGTGCTAGTAGAAGTACACTTGGTTCTCTTTTTATGTGGTAGATACGTTCCACAAGAAAACGCATAAAAATAAATCGCACAAAAAAGGAATAGACACACGTATAAAAATAAAGGATACGTTCCATAATTTTTTAAAACCGCATAAAACTATCAGTGACAAACAATCAATGAGTTACAATATACCGAAAATTGCATAAAAAGGGTTTATTAAATTTCAGAAAATTAGTCTTACTATATTCTTTCTGAAATGTTTATTTATAATTTTATAAAAACGTTAACAATCATAGACAAGTTTATTAAATTTCAGAAAAATATAATCTTAACATATTCCTTCTAAATTTATACGGAAAAATTTTACAAAAAAAATACAGAAATTTTTTATGAAAGTTTATTTTTCTTTACATTTTCTTCTTTAGAATTATCGTCGCTATATGAGAGTGTTCGGCATAATTTGCGAACTGGTTCGAAATCACTTTCATCACTAGAAGAGATAGTCAGCATATCATGATTCTTCACAAGTAAAATTAGTCTCAACTTTGCATGTTGATTTTTTCCTTTTGACAATATAATCAATGATTAAACATTTTCGATGGCTTTTCTATTTTTTTGTACAATTCCTGATATCCAGAGATGCAATTCTGAAGCTCGCGTTGAAACTTAAATGCTCGTTCAGAATTATCATCTTTTTCGATGAAATGGTTTGTCAATTTGTGTCAAAACTTTTCAAAATGACTTAAAATAGTTATTTAAAAAAATGCTTCTTGAAATAAAAACCGCATAAAAAGAGAACCGAGTGTATATGAAAATTGAAGTGAATTGTCAAGTGTCATATGTGACAAACGTCATATTACGTATGTCGTGGTCGCAGCATTTCGAATCATTTCTTTAGATATAAATAGATTGCAGTTCTTTGTCAATGCAAAATTGCAATAAAATTGAACTGACAATTATTAATTATTATATGATACACTGATAAACTTTATGTTAATAATGTGGTTGCAGCGTCCCAGTTTATTTCTTAGATTCAAGTAGATTGTAGTTCTTTTCGAATGCAACTGTACTGTCAGCTGTCAATTGTCAGTACGTAGTACTAATAACAAATGTCATATTACTTGAAATATGGATACAGCATCTCGGTTTATTTTCTAGTTACATCTAGTCGCTCTTTGCGAGTGGAAGTAGATCGAAAGCTAGTACTACTCACAAACATCATATCACGTGTATTGTAATAGCAACACTTCGACTTATTTCTTTAGACACAACTAGAATGTAGTTATTTGTGCAAGCAAAAAAAATTAAAATTTAATTGAACTGTTAAGTGTCATAAGTTAGAACTACTGAAAAACTGTATATTAATAATGTGGTAACAGCGTTTTAATTTATTTCTTAGTTTCAATTAGATTGTAGTTTCTTGCAAATGCAATAATATAGAAATTAAAGTTAACTGTCAGCTGTCAACTGTCATTAGGAGGACAAACGTCATATAACGTGTATTGTGGATGTAGCATCTCGATTTATTTCTTAGTTACGACTAGATTGTAGCTCTTTGCGAGTGCAAGAAGATCGAAATTAAACTGAAAAATGGGCCTCATTAATTCCTGACAGAAAACACACAGGTGAATCTAACGAAGCGCACCGCTCGACGTGGAACGTCATAGAGGAACGTCTTCATGCACATATCATTTACGCTGAAATATATGTCCTCGACGGTAACATACATTACGTTTCTCAGTATTCATTTATTTACACGTAAAACTGATCTATTGCATTTTTTGATAATTTGTTGTTTAAATTTTCTAAAATAACGAAACGCAGTTATGTCGTAACGAAAATTAGCTTTTCTAGAACGCAAAGATTGCATCCAGAAAATGGATCAGGATTATCTGGTTCTGCGAAAAACACCGCAAAACAATATTTTTCTCGTACTTATGGCATCCTTTATATGCAGTTTGTGTTTTACTGCGATAATCCCGCTGCAAATAATTCTCAGCTCGAAAATATATATATATATATATATGTATGGAGCAATTCCATTTTCCACGAGGCGCCACAAACGTTAATAATGGATTTCATTATTATGTATCGCAATGACATCGAAATCTTCAGAACGATAAACGACAGTAATTTATTTATTCATATAAATAAAATGTTACTTCGATCTATTTCTGTGAAAGAGTGGTTTTAGAATAGAATTTTAAGAAATTTAGTAGGGAAAATTACTTGACAACTAGATAAGAGCTAATGCGAAAACAAATATAGGCTAAACATTCCTTTATTCATTCGCTACAAACTAATTTCTAAACATCCAAATTTCCCATTACGAATTCCCATATTAATTTAGCATTTAGAATGATTGGGTACACTTTCGTCTCTTCAATCGCGAAAACGTAGTAGACATTCATGCAAATGTACACTTTGTTAACATGTACGTATTATCGAATGTACTTTAATTGGATAAGTGTTCAAAACTTAAAACCTTTAAATGAATCAATAACGAAATTAGTATTGCATAAAAATTGGTTTAAATATTGACAAAAAAAAATGTGATTTCTCTGCTCGAACATTCAATTGCAAATCGGAGATCTCTCTTTCGTCGGTACCAATTATAAAAAAGAGTCTCAAATTGGAAAGTCGGTTTTGTTATGTAAATAATAGATAAATATTCCCATTTTCCGGCTTATCTTCAAGCTTCTCCATTCAATTAAAATGATCATTTTATAATTGGATAAAATTTAGTTTCTCACGTTTCTAATTGAAAATCGAGCATTTGCTAGCAACACATCTCATAGTACGACTTCGAACAGTGCTGATTTTTATAGTGCGGTTTGAAACTAATTTTTTATGGAGAAAAATAAAATTTATATTAGTATTGTTTCAAAAAGTATGGGGTATTTGCGTAACCGCACTATGCGAGGTTTTGTCTGTAATCGAAGTAAAATAACTTAAGTGCAAAAGCGTGAGAAAAAAGAGTTGTTAAAATTGAAGTACATTCGGTTATTGGATGAAAACCGCTTTGATTCTTCGATTCGTTCTCGACGATTCGTAAATAGATGGCATTGTTTTCGTGTCCACTTGAATGCAAAGGCGTTACGCAATTCTACATGTCAAAGCTGCGAAGCCAAGTGCGCACTCGAGATTTTCATCCTGCTGGAATCTTTTGGAAATGGAGATAATTGGCTCATTCATACATTCGTACAAAGAAGCAAAATCAGCAGAAATTTCAAGTGAAATGTTTGATTTAGACAAACAAAAAAAAATATTTGTAAGAGTTCACTCAATCAATGAAACACGGACATTGTATCTAATTAGAAAATGTAAAAAGTTTACTGTTTTACAGTTAATTACGTGTTACTAGTAATTAAAGTAACACTTAAAGTATTTTGTTACTCGTAGTATTAGTTTTAATATATACATTCATTAATGAGTGTGTTATTACTAGTTTTTTTTTAAATAAATAGTCAAAAAGATATTGATTTCATTCTGCCTGAAAATATTGCACATATCTTTTCGTAATACAAAAGTTTCAGTAGAATCATTTTATTACATATATTAATAATTCTCGAGCAATTGGTTAAAATGAGTGGAATGACCTGAATTACATACTTTTAATTATATAATTGTTGCAATAAATTTGATTATATTTTGTTATAAATAATACAACTTTTATAATTCAGTTAAAAATCATTGGAGTATTTGTTTGATCTAGGATGGAAAATGGAAGTGTTCCAATGTGCAAAGAAAGAAGATGATGATTTTGTTGTGAGGGTGAGGGGACCTCAAAAATCGAACTGCCGTGTTATTTTAGTGCCCGAGCGAACGCGTTTATTTGTTGTTGCGTGAAGACTTGGGGGCCTCGAAGTCGAGTGATAATCATCCATCCATCGTCCTTTCTACCTACCTGGCTTTTCCTTTGCACACATAGACACGTTCTACCTGAATTTTGCTTCTTGTACGCTTTCCAGTCTTCCTCCTCCTCCTACTCCACCACCACCGCCGATCCCTCGTCCCTCGACGCATTCTCACAGCCTACTCCTCTTCCTCCTTCTTCTTCTCATTCTCCTCCTTCTCTTCTGACTTTTGACAAGTTGCTTCGGAAATTTCAGTGTCTAAGCCTATCCGGCCGACTTCGACTCGCATCATCGGGTCCAGTCATCTCGCATAGTTATCTAGACCAGCAACAAAGAAATCGCGCGGCCACGGAGAAATCCCGAGATTCAATTACGTCTACCTATTTATTTATTTTTTTATGTATATATATATATAATTCTCTTTTTTTTTTCACAGTTATCTCTTTCTCTATTTTTATCTGATCCGTTTTCACCCTGCTAACCCGTTTTTCCCACCAATTACGTAAATTTTAATAAAGTATTATCACCTAATGGTTTTGTTGTTCCAATTGTCGAACGTAAATCATTCACGAGCGACGCTCATCTAATCGCGTTTGATTATCGCAATTAATTCTTGATTTAACGGTGACCGGCTACCGAGTTCGACGTTGAATTAAATACGACCATCATCTACCAAATCGAGTTGGGGGTTAATTTGTCAATACAAACGATCAAAATTATTGCTGCAAACAATATTTTTCACTCAATGCTTTTTACCAACAATTCTGATTCTCATACATTTCATATTTCTACAAATCTAATAACATCAAAGTATTATACATATTAAATACATATTAAAGTTTGGTAATAAAGTATGTACACTTCTATATATTCGATAAACGTGTAATTTATTATCATAAAAAATACTAACATCAACTGAAAATATTCACACTAATAAAACAAATAAAACTATTATCACACTAATAAAGCAGTGTTATATAATGTTATACAAGAATTTATTTTAATAAATAAATTATAACATTGAATTATACACGTATGTCAAAAAATGTAATTGACATAATATCAATAGAAAGAAAATGGTGGAAAAGATCCTCGATTAGTGCAATTTCAATGAAGAAATTAATATGATATTTTAATTTTTGTCTACGCATTTCCTATGCTTATGAGCATTGGTGTTCATAAAATATATTTTTGATAATTAATTAAACAAATTAGTATTAAGATTTATTGTAGTGTAAGTTTGGAGTTAAAAAAAACTTTCAATTACAATTAGAGAAAAAAGATGTTTTATTATGGTATTAAATATGATGTTTACCAATTATATATGTATTTTTGGTGTACTCTCAAGTGGATGATCTAAATATAGTCTAAAATTCACCAAATCAGTCATAGCTAATTTGATAGCGTATTAACAGTTTTATTTTGGAAATAAAATAATTATCATGTGAAGCAGGACCGTTTCGAGAAATTTGGCACCCGTGGGAGAAGAAGCAAAATTGCCGGCCCAATAGAACTAATTACAGAACTAATGTCAAAGCTCAATCAAAAGAACAATAAACAAAAGATTCATGATTTCTCCGCATGAAAAAGACTGGTGGCATCTCGCTAAGAACTAGGATTCGATGATTGCATCTCCACAGTGACTACATACAATTGTTCATATCTATAGGAGGTTGGGCGAATATATCCGCCGCTAGTCCGCAAAAGGTTAAATAAAGCATATAATGAAATCGGAAGACTTTTAAAAAGTATTCAATTGTAAATTGTATATATAGGTATAATTTCAGGTATTAAGAAAGATATAATATGCAATGTTTATATGATATTATCATTCGTGAGATGTGAGTAAAAGGAAGTAGAGAAGCGGTGAAAATAAAAGAGGTAGGGTAAGCGAGTCTTGAGTTAGGGCCACATATTAATATGATAATATAAAAATGGTGTGCATACGAAATGGCGCCTTGTGTGTATAGACTTTATATATAAAGTAACATAAATAGCGCCATGCCGGCTCCACTCTGATAACAGGTTCACTCACGTTCACTCCACGAACTCGAAAATATCGGAGACTCGATGAAGAAGAAACCTCATTTCCTCCGCCCATAACCATCATCCGTGGTGGTGGCGGTAGTGTGCCTGTATCCATCCACACAAACCCATACGTGCCCATCCAGGCCACGCGAAACCGAACCAATTAACAAACGTAAACACCAAACGCAAACTCATAATTAATAATTAATTTTAATTAAGAAAGCGGTAAACCACTGCAGCAGCAACGAAAATTGCGAAGTGAGAAAAGAAGCAAAAAAAAAACAACACTAAATAAATAAATAAATTACGGCACGCAACGAGAATTAACGCTTCCAACCAACCAAATTAGCGTAACCATGGTGATGCTGTTATAGAACAACCAGTCCAGTGACTGCAATCACTGCTTTTCAATTGTTACAGATTCTTGAGCGTACGATCCAAAGTTTTCAAGCCTTCTTATTTATTTTCCGTTTCTTCTCCCTCCGTCTTTCAACAATTTCATACCATATACAATTTTTATTTCTTTTATTTTACTTTTTTTTCATTTAACAGCCGGGAATGGTTCGCACGCAGCAGGAGAAGACCTTTTTTGAATTCAAGAGCATAACTCACTTTTCTTTTACCCCTTTGCAACCAACTCTCTCTTTCACACGTACATTCGTCATCTTTTGTTTCTCTTTCGGACGCTCGCGGCGTCACGTGAACTTCGTTCTTGCTTCTTCAGATTCTTACTTGAATCGACGTATTTCTTTTCATTTGTCGAAACGACTAATCATAATTTTTTTTCAGTTGCCTTTGGTATTGTTCGAAATTGCATTGACTTGCATCCAATTATTTCTACTTCTACTTCAATATTTAGTTTTCTAGCGATCCTCAGAACTGATATATCTTAAAACAAACAATAAATATTATACAATTTCTTAATTTTTGTTAACATTTCATTGTTGCCTGTGGAAGAATGGAAATCCCGTACATGGTTTGAATTTTCTAAAATATTGTGTCTTAAGGTTTGAAAAATAGGTAAATTTATAATATTATAGAATTCACCAATGTTATATTCAAAGAAATAAGATTTCTTAATAATCAATTTAGTCAATATAAATGTACTAGAATACAATTATGTTTGTAATTATAGAGTATTAACCGAAGTATAAGATACACCTCTTTTTCAAAAAATTGGAGGTCTTATACAGTGGATTTTTATTACTTGAATTTCCCGCTTTATAGACTTATGTGCGCATTATTTGTGAGAGCGTTTTTTTAATTGAGAAAATTCAATATTTTCGTAATAAAATTATAATTTTTGTACTATTATTTAAATGTGCCTTTAGTATAGAAATTGTCATGTTCATTTCAATTTGAAAATTTTTAGATAAGTGTTGCGCTTGAAAAACTTAAAATATTGTTTTTCAAATCAGTGTTTCGAAATTTATCTAATCCCTATCTGCGCTACCTACAAAACTTCGTTATCTCACAGATATTACAATATTTACAAAACAATTAGAAAAAGTAGAGCAAGTGTGTAAATGCAAATAACAAATATTTTAATTTGTTTTTTAAAGAATAGTTCTAACATTTTTATTTACTTTTAATTTGTTAAACTTTATAATAATTATAGAAATGAATTAGATAAAATGTAGCTTTGTGTATTAATTAGTAAAATTAATTTTAAATCCAATAAGCAATGACACATAGTTAAACGATTTGAGTAGATGATAATAATTGAATGGAATGGATGGTAGTACGATGATATATTTCACTATAAAAGGAAATAGGGTCGGCCAACTGCGGTTCTTTTGATGAGAAATTGTGACACACATCGTTGGAAGATTTGTTTTAAAAATAAAAATAATTATATGCAGCTCCCTAGACAGGAAATATCTTAAAAATGCTTCCAAAAAAATCCTGATTTAAATCATCAATAGAAAGGCGAACATTCGTTTAAATTAATAGACTAATTTTTATTCGAATGCAAAATTTAGGTGATAAATTTTCTTGTTTACGATCGTTGTTTGTTGTTGTTGTTTTTGTATGAACTTTCTAAAATTTAATTAGCGAACTCGCGAATTTAATTAATAATAATTTTGGGAAAAACGTCGAACACGGACGGTGGAGTTGCGTCGCAAAACAAACAGACTTTTTGGTCCGAGTCACCACGTTTTGTGACCCTTCGTTATAGTTTTGTTTGGTCACGAATAAATACGCGCTTTACACTCATTATTTTCCACGTTGTCGTTGCTATTATCTAAAACCCTATCTGCGGCACCTGCAAACTCACTTATCTCACTGATATTGCCACACTAATAGAATCACTTAACGTCCTGTAAATCAATAGAACCAAACAAACACTCGAAGATTTTCTTGTCTGCAAAATCAATATACAAAAACAAATAAATTAAACTCTGCATTTTAATTATCAAAAACATGATGATTAATATTTATTAGAAAGATTTTATTCAAATTATTAATTTCAAAACTGAAATTTTCATAAATTTTGAATTTAAATTATAGAAATAAAAAGCGTTATAATTTGATAATTTTTGTTATACATTTATAATGGTTATTTTTTCAATATTTGTTAGGTTTGAATTAGTAACAATCACCCATTATCATTGCTTAACTATCAAATATTAGATAAATGTAGATTAAACAATTTCTTATTATTTGATGTTTAATCAGAAATAGTTTGGTATTGATTTGCTTTTTTTTGTCAAATTCAACAATTTTTTTTTCTTATAATATTCACAATATTTGTTATAGTATTTCTCTTATAATTATTGAAAAGATTTGTTAATTAATTAAATCTAATTAGTCGCCAAAATAAATCCATAATTTGTGCAAGTTGTTACCATTTCAGAAAATGTTTTTAGTATCAGTAATTCTTATACTTCTTCTAAAATTGTTGCTAACTTAAATTGACAAAGAAACGTAATTTTATTTGTACGAAATTGATGAATTTGTAATAATCACCCATTATCGTTGCTTAACTATCAAATATTGATGAAATATAACATTTTTAGAAAATTTCTATTTATTTTTCTTCTAAAATTGAATGTAATTCTTGTAATATTTGTTACTTAAGCAAATCTACTAATAATATTCACTCATTATCGTTGCTTAACTATCAAATATTAACCATAATTGTTCAAATTTTCTGTTTGGGTTCTAAACTTGGAAGTAGTATCAGTAATTCTTATATTATTTTTCTTAAAATTGTTGTTAACATTTGTTACTTAAGCAAATCCACAAAAAAAAATGTAATTTTATTTGTACAGAATTGTAATTTGTAATAATCACCCATTATCATTGCTTAACTACTAAATATTGATGAAATATAACATTTTTAGAAAATTTTTGTTTATTTTTCTTCTAAATTTGAATGCAGATCAGTAATTCTTGTAATATTTATTACTTAAATAAATGGACTAATAATATTCATCCATTATCATTGCTTAACTCTCAAATATTAACCATAATTGTTCAAATGTGCCAATCTCTTAAATTTTCTGTTTGGGTTCTAAATTTGGAAGTAGTATCAGTAATTCGTATATTATTTCTCTTAAAATTGTTGTTAACATTTGTTACTTAAGCAAATCCACAAAAAAAATGTAATTTTATTTGTACAGAATTGTAATTTGTAATAATCACCCATTATCATTGCTTAACTATCAAATATTGATGAAATATAACATTTTTTTGAAAATTTTTGTTTATTTTTCTTCTAAATTTGAATGCAGATCAGTAATTCTAGTAATATTTATTATTTAAGAAAATCCACTAATAATATTCACCCATTATCGTTGCTTAACTATGAAATATTAACTATAATTGTTCAAATGTGCCAATCTCTTAAATTTTCTGTTTGGGTTCTAAATTTGGAAGTAGTATCAGTAATTCATATATTATTTCCCTTAAAATTGTTGTTAACATTTGTTACTTAAGCAAATCCACAAAAAAATGTAATTTAATTTGTACAGAATTGATGAATTGGTAATAATCACCCATTATCGTTGCTTAACTATCAAATATTGATGAAATATAATATTTTTAGAAATTTTCTGTTTATTTTTCTTCTAAATTTGAATGCAGATCAGTAATTCTTGTAATATTTATTACTCAAGCAAATCCACTAATAATATTCAACCATTATCGTTGCTTAACTATCATTTGTTACTTAAGGAAATCCACAAAAAAACGTAATTTTATTTGTACGAAATTGATGTATTGGTAAAAATCACCCATTTACGTTGCTTAACTATCAAATTGATAAATTGGTAATAAGCACCAATTATCGTTCCTTAACTAACAAATATTGATGAAATATAACATTTTCAGAAAATTTCCGTTTATTTTTTCTAAATTTGAATGCATATCAGTAATTTTTATAATGTTTCAATTAATATTGTTATTAAAATGTGTTACTTAAGCAAATCCACAAAAAAAACCGTAATTTTATTTGTACAGAATTGATGAATCGGTAATAATCACCCATTATCGTTGTTTAACTATCAAACGTTTTATCACGTATTCACGGATTTTAAATAATGCAATTCGATACATTTTTCGATATAGATTTTCTCTTGGTTCTCGGTTACTTTTGCAAAAAGGATAAAGCAAATAAAATATTTGCAGATTACGAGTTATTCCAGTGGCGGTTTGGAAAAAAAAAGGAAGATAGGTAAAATGTAGCGTGTAGAACGCGCTCCATTTACTACCATGCAACCACCAAGAACATGCATTTACTTCGGATAGTTTCAGCTCATGCTTTTCCGCTATTCCTTCATATTTTTCTGATTAAAATGCAACGATCTAGACTTACTCTAACACGCCATCCACAGACCTCTTTTTCCTTTGCTTTTTTGGCCTTCACCAAAACTTATCATTCCCAACATAATATATTTTCTATATAGTTTATTGCATTATCAAAGTTCGATCATATAAAAGACTTATAAATATACATTTTCAGACAATAATAAGGTTAAAGACACTTATAATCTTACAAACTATCTTATAAAATGAGAAATTAATGAAAAATTCAATAGAAAATCAATAGAAAATATTTGTAACCAATTAACAATGTTAGGAATAATTTCCCAACAAAAAAAAATCCTATTATTAGAAATTATTATCTTTTTTTTCATAGAAGCAATTACAATAAAATGTAATATTTTGAGTCAAAAATTGCGTAATGCGATCATCTCCAGCTGTGACAGGATTATTACGTTTTTCTTGTTGTGTGAACAAAGTGAATAATTTCAGGACCCCCCGCATCCAAGCCGGTCCTTTTTTTCTTACTCTCGCAGCGTGAGTTTCTTGGGCAGTAAATTTTTGACTTTTTTTGTATGAGACAGTTCCGATAATTATGCACATTATCATCCACGAAGATTGCTGGTAAAGTTTATCGTCATGGAGAATGGGAGGATTTGTCTCGCATCGAACGGAGAAAGTGTTTAGTGTTTTCAGGTAAGAGCTGACTTTATGTCTTTATTACTCATTGTTCGAAGCAATGACAGTTATGTCCCCCCGTAAATACGGAAAATACTATAAGTATTGATGATAGCTCAATGCAACTAGTATAATATTTTATTGAGAAACGTAGTAAAAATTGATAGTTTTTCCAATAATTAAAATCAAACATTAATTCCTGATTTTTATACTAATATAAGAGACAATTCAACGTTGAAAACTGAATTAAAATGATTTATACATTGAATACAAATAAATTAATAAAAAATGTCCATTGATTTTAATTTTCAATTGAAACTAAAGATAATGCAGTTAAAATGATTAAAAATAAAATTTGTTCGAAATCTAAATAATGTAATTCAATGTTCAAAGCTCTTGTAATTTTTAGATTCATTTTTTTCAAACTACTGAAATAATTACTATGCTTATTATAATAGTTAACTAATATTTAGTTTTTCATTAAAAGTTGGAGATTAGCAATTGCAATTAATTGTACATTTTAAGTAATAGCAATTTATTAAGTCAATTGTTATTTTGTTTAATAAACTAACTTGATAATTTACTGATTAAATGTTAAACTCAACTACTTATTTCAAATTATAAATAATTCATTTACTCATCTTCGCACAAAACTATTATCAAACATATGACTAAACATTAAATTATTCTATTTCAATGTAAATGCTTTGATATTAAAAAAAAACCGTGATTGATTAGATGCAATTGATTGGCAGTGCAAATGTAATTCGCGTTGTTGGGTGCGGAGGAAGGAGAACTGCGATGTTTGAGAATGGAGGATGAGGATGAAAGAAGAGGAAGGTTTTGCAAATAAACAAAATATATATAAATATAAAAAAAGAGATTGAAATCCCACGGTCGGCCGAGAGAGATGAGAGAGGAGAGGAAGAAAAATTGTAGGAAGGAAGGCAAAAACTTCTGGGGAGCTGAGACCGGGAGTCAAATTTAAAAATATTTTCGCAACAAGAAAGAGGCGAACCCACACAAACGTTCGCACACACTCGGCATATACGTGTACGTATATGCGGACAAACACACGCGCGCTCGCGAAGCTCGGAGGGATTCGCTCGCAGCGCTCAGCGAATGCTCAGCCAGTGCGAATTGTGGAAGGTCCAAAGCAATCAGATTTCCTGGAATACTGAGCTGACTGTCTGGAAGATGTCACCGTATTGTGAAGTCACCCAGACACACACACACATACACGTACACACATGAATACAGACAAACACACACAAACGCACCAGATACAGGATATCTTATGAAAAATAAAAGACACATTCACGTGACTGGCAACTGCAAACAGGATGATGGTACGTACACACTTGCACTTCTTGTTGGGATGAGAAAGAGATAACATTCATCATTTGCAATTCCCATTCGAACTGTACCTAATATTAAAGTATAATTAACGATATTTGCAGATTGTATCATCAAAAAAAAAGGACAAATATTGTAAAACAGAAAGAACAATTATTTGTAAAACTTTTGTGACAAACTTCTTGTAGGGATGAGAAATAGATAGCATACATCATTTCAAATTCCTAATAATAATAATTTATTGGCCAAACATCAATACATAAGAAAAAAAAAGTACATTCTATACATAAATAAATTCTAACATAAAATAAAAAATATATTAATAGCCTGGCCAAAGGGCTAACGACCGAGGTCTTTCCGCACGGGATCATAAATTTAATTATGGAATAATACAATATTGTAATAATAATAATATACAAATGAACAAATAAAGAATGAGGGAATAAAAATGAGCGGAGTAGGAACAAGTGTGTATCAATCGAGGGACATTAGGTATTGGAATAGGGATAATGTGGGATATTCAAATTTGGGAAGAATATTTGGGTTTCGAGGGACACAGAATTTAGAGAGAGAGAGGCTATGTTGGACTGTTTGGATTTAAATTTCAAGGAGAGGGACAGGTATCGGTCGAGAAGAGGGACTATTTTGGTTTTGGAGTAAGGGAGATCATTAGGAGGATTGTGTAGAGAATTATTAGGATGTCGTATTTTGGATGTACCTAATATTAAATTATAATTAGTAATTTTGATAGATTATAGCATCGAAATAAGCACATATATTGTAAAACTTTTATAACAAATTGTATGATGCTACTTACATACTTGCACTTCTTGTTGATATGAGAAAGAAATAGCATTCATCATTTGCAACTCCTTATCGTTCAGTACCTAATATTAAAGTATAATTAACGATCTTTGCAGATTGTATCATCAAAAGAATATCAAATATTGTAAAACAGAAACTACAATTATTTTGTATTTTTTTTGTGATACACTTGCACTTCCTGTATGGATGAGAAAAGAGATCATTTCCAATTCGATCTGTACCTAATATTAAAGTATAATTAGTAATTTTTTCAGATTATAGCATCAAAATAAGAACATATATTGTAAAAAATTTATAACAAGTTGTATGATGAAATTTAAAATAGAAAGAACAATTATTTGTAAAACTTTTCTGACAAACTGGATGATGATGATACGTTCACAATTGCACTTCTTGTAGGGATAATAAATAAATAAATAAGAACTATATTGTAAAACGTTTTTAACAAATTGTATGATGCTACTTGCACTTCTTGTTGATATGAGAAAGAAATAGCATTCATCATTTTAATATTAAAGTATCATTAACGATCTTTGAAGATTGTATCATCAAAAGAATGACAAATATTGTAAATCAGAAAGTACAATTATTTGTAAAAATTTTGTGATACACTTGCACTTCCTGTAGGGATGAGAAAAGATATCATTTCCAATTCGATCTGTACCTAATATTAATGTAATTTTTACAAATTATAGCATCGAAATAAGAACAAATATTTTAAAACTTTTATAACAAATTGTATGATGATACTTACATACTCCCACTTCTTGTTGATATGAGAAAGAAATAGCATTTATCATTTGCAACTCCTTGTCGATCAATACCTAATATTAAAGTATAATTAACGATCTTTGCAGATTGTATCATCAAATATTGTAAAACAGAAAGTACAATTATTGTAAAATTTTTGTGACACAATTGCACTTCTTGTAGGGATGAGAAAAAGATGCTTTACATCATTTACAATTTGATCTGTATCTAATATTAAAGTATAATTAGTAATTTTGACAGATTATAGCATCGAAATAAGCACATATATTGTAAAACTTTTATAACAAATTGTATGATGGTACTAACATACTTGTACTTCCTGTAGGTATGAGATAGAAATAGCATTCATGATTTGAAACTCCTTATCGTTCAGTATTTAATATTAAAGTATAATTAACGATCTTTGTAGATTGTATCATCAAAAAAAGGACAAATATTGTAAAATACTAAGAACAATTATTTGTAAAACTTTTGTGACAAACTGGATGATGATTGTACGTTTACAATTGCACTTCTTGTAGGGATAATAAAAAGATAGCATTCATCATTTCCAAGTCGATCTGTACCTAATATTAAAGTATAATTAGTAATTTTTACAGATTATAACATCGAAATAAGGACATATATTATAAAACTTTTATAACAAATTGTATGATGGTACTAACATACTTGCACTTCTTGTTGGTATGAGAAAGCATTCATCATTTGCAATTCCCATTCGAACTGTACCTAATATTAAAGTATCATTAACGATCTTTGCAGATTGTATCATCAAAAGAATGACAAATATTGTAAATCAGAAAGTACAATTATTTGTAAAATTTTTATGATACACTTGCACTTCTTGTAGGGATGAGAAAAGAGATCATTTCCAATTCGATCTGTACCTAATATTTAAGTATAATTAGTAATTTTTGCAGATTATAGCATCGAAATAAGCACATATATTGTATAAATTTTATAACAAATTGTATGATGCCACTTCTTGTTGGTATGATCTTTGCAGATTGTATCATCAAAAGAATGATAAATATTGTAAAACAGAAAGTACAATTATTTGTAAAACTTTTATGACAAACAATTGATGATTGCACGTATGTGTACTTCCTAACGAACTGTGCCTAACTAAGAATCTTTGAAGATTAAATCCAATATAATTTTACTTAAAAAAAACATAACCGTATTTGCAAATATTCCTTATGAAATCTCTATTTGACAAGTGTCAAGAAACGTCACTATTTTAATTGTTTTTTTTTTGACAGTTTGGTTACATTAGTTTATATTTATCTGCTTAAATTTTAAATTAATAAATATTTGAAGGCTTAATGATTTTTCATATTATATCATCAAAAAAGCACAAATATAGTAAAATAGAAAATACAATAATTTCAAAAAGTTTTACGAAAAACTAGATGATTGTACATACTTACATTGCTTATAACTCATGATTGTAAATTAGATACATATATGTTTCGGGTTTACCTATTTAACATAGATTACCTATTTTAACATAACCGTTATCAGCAAATATTCATTGTGAAGTATCAATTTGACACGTGTCATACAAGAACCGTCATTATTAAATTTTAATTTTGACAGTTCGGTTACGTCAATTTTAATTTGACATTTCTATATTTCAACTATATATATAAATTCTAAATTAATAAATTTATAAAGGACAAATATAATAAAACAAAAAAGTACAATTATTCATAAAACTTTTGTTATTTTTTATTGTTACATTGAAGTCGTTATAAACTAATAATTATTTTATAATAAGATAATGCAGATTACATTGAAAGAATTATCAATATTCTGTGGTCTTCAAACTCAACACCAAATCCAATTTTAACTGTAATTGTAAGCATTTGCAGACAGCGGAATAATTTGATGCTCGTTACACTTTCTCTTAGTTTAAATGACTAAATTAATCAAACTCTGTATACATATGCGTATATAGTAGTAAAAAAATACTTGTATTTTACATTTTAATGGGATCGGTTTTGGATTAAATTGTCAAGTATTTCAATACGATTTTCGATTGCGCTCTTGAACTTTCAATCTACATTACAAATATAGACTACCGCGCTTGTCGTATAATACGCGTTATATCCTCGCTCCGAATATTTATTCAATACATTAAATACCTGAATTCCACTATTCACTTAATTTACTATTTATTTAATTGTAATTTGTTAACTTTCATAAAAAAAATTAAAGTTATTTCGATTTGTCAACTCCATTAAATTAAGGATTTTGTTATTGTTTTGTTGTTAATTAATATAGAATGTATATGTTTATTAAACTTTTCTTAAAACATACCACTACATAATTTACCGGTATTTATTTAAAATGTTTACCGGTAAAAGAAAATCTCGGTAATTTTGGATCCCTGAATTGTATTGATTGAGAAGAAAGAGTGTAAGTACTGAAATTTTTGCTGATAGATGATCTAGAAAATAGTTAACGGTTTGTTATTTATTTATATTCCATTCATTGCAGAAAACCAGAATTAACTTAACGGTTTGTTACATTTTGAAGAAAAACTAACGTAATTTAATGATTTTTTGATGGATTTATGGTGGAAAACCGTAAGTAAAGTTAATTCAAAAAAAAAATGTTTAATGAGAGATTGGATGGTCTATCACGCTCCGACACTCACCCTTCGATCAATTTCTTACCGGATTGAAGATCATTGAGCCGTGCGATTTGAAATTTCTCTCTTACTTCTTCCACCCTCTTCAAAAAAAGAACCAGTACTTATTTATTTCCTCTACTATTTATTATTCTTTCTCCCTATTTTTGTATTTACACATATGTAATATCAAAAATGTATAATGCATTTCGTACAGTCGTCGTGGAGTAGAAGAGAAGTTGCAGCAGCTTCAGTGTAGTTGTAGTACGATGATGAGGACGGCCCAAGCGAATGGACGAGTCCGATTTTGTTGAGCAGTATTAGACTTGTACGGTCTTCGGGCCTCTCTTCCCTCAGAAGAGTCGACCAACAGAATGATGTAAGAAACGGGAATACGAGTGTGACCAGTTTTCGGTGTGGTCCGCATCGGACTGCCACGGCATTCTACGGGCTGACTTGAGTAGCCAGCCCCTATCCACACAATATGTACTACATAGTGCATACAAAGCATACACACACACACAGTTATATACGTGCATACATACACGCATACAGAAACTTCGTTCATTTCAGAACCGAACTCAAATTAAAAAATTTAATTTCTTGTCTACAACTTTTTACCCATTGAAACATAAATCCCTCTGCACCCCTTCTTTTACTTTTTAGAGGACCACCACCATTATATTCCATTCTCGATTAATCCCGTACCAGCATCAATTAAGCTCTGACGCAATCTGCGGAGATGACCTCTCATCGCCAATGACAACATCGTTTCAACTGACTTATGAATATTTATTCCGGACTCAGCATAGATTCGGACACATACGCAAATAACCAAACGGACGAGAGAGAAAGAGAACATATACAAAGTCTCAAATAAAAATGTCTTTCATTTAACTGCTCGAATCTTAATCATGCAAATGTATGCGGCATTTATTTCGGCGTTTTTAATTGTCGGTTATAAATTGTAAATGTCTTCGGTTTTCCTATCAAACATAAATTTCCTCAAAATAAAAAAAACATAATTGTTAGTAGCAAATTATATATTGATATCCATTTTGACACATGTCATTAATAACAATCTTGTGTGTTGTTATTATATTAGTTTTGTCAAATTGAAACTGAGCATAGATTTTCTGAGCAAATAATAATTATGAATTCTCATTTTGGCACATGTCATATAAGAAACGTCATTATTTTAATCTGTTATTTTTTGACAGTTTAGGTTACGTCAATTTTCAAAAATTCTAAATTAATAAGTTTATGAAAGTGGAAAAGCCTATCATCAATAGTTATGTATGTATATTTAATAAACATTATTATTAAGTCTTTGATTTATTTCTTCTAATACAAATTTCGACCATTTCCAACATGATAACATTTTTTACTATTCATAATTAATTCCCATTTTGACATATGTCATATAAGAAACGTCACAATTTTAATTTTACGTCATTGACTGCTGACGGAAGTTTCAATAATTTGTGTTATGTTTATTTCGAGTCATGATTATATAAATACGTTTTATATTTATTTTTGTATGTTTAACTGTATCAGTAAATATTATTGTTAAGTGTTTGATTTCCATTCCTAATATAAATTTTATCCAAAAACATATACACTTGGTTCTCTTTTTATGCGGTAGATACGTTCCACAGGAAAACGCATAAAAATAAATCGCACAAAAAAGGACTAGACACACGTAT